>NC_090388.1:25423507-25724112 GCF_036365525.1 Heterodontus francisci | reverse complement strand
GAATGTAGTGTTGACCACTACCTCCCCATCTATTTTCAGAATGTAGTGTTGATCACTATCCCCCCCATCAATATATAGAATAGAGTGTTGACCACTCCCGCCATCTATATATAGAATGTAGTGTTGACCACAACGCCCCCCATCTATATACAGAATGTAGTCTTGACCAATACCCCCCCCCATCTATATATAGAATGTAGTGTTGACAACAAACGGGCCATATATATATAGAATGTAGTGTTGACCACTACCCCGCCATCTATATATAGAATGTAGTGTTGACCAATACCCCCCATCTATATATAGAATGTAGTGTTGACCAATACCCCCCCCCATCTATATATAGAATGAAGTGTTGACCAATACCCCCCATCTATATATAGAATGTAGTGTTGACCACTACCCCCCCATCTATATATAGAATGAAGTGTTGACCAATACCCCCCCCATCTATATATAGAATGAAGTGTTGACCAATACCCCCCATCTATATATAGAATGTAGTGTTGACCACTACCCCCCCATCTATATATAGAATGAAGTGTTGACCAATACCCCCCATCTATATATAGAATGTAGTGTTGACCACTACCCCCCCATCTATATAAAGAATGTAGTGTTGACCAATACCCCCCCCCCCATCTATATATAGAATGACGTGTTGACCAATACCCCCCATCTATATATAGAATGTAGTGTTGACCACTACACCCCCCATCTATATATAGAATGTAGTTTTGACCACTACCTCCCCATCAATATATAGAATGTAGTCTTGACCACTACACCCCCATCTATATACAGAATGTAGTGTTGACCATTACACCCCCATCTATATGCAGAATGTAGTGTTGACCACGACCACACCATCAATATATAGAATGTAGTGTTGACCACTACCGCGCCATCTATATATAGAATGTAGTGTTGACCACAAGCGCCCAATCTAGATACAGAATATAGTGTTGACCAATACCCCCCCCATCTATATATAGAATGTAGTGTTGACCACTACCCCCCCCATCAATATATAGAATGAAGTGTTGACCACTAACGCGCCATCTATATATCGAATGTAGTGTTGACCACTACCCCCACATCTATATGCAGAATGTCGTGTTGATCACTACCCCCCCCATCAATATATAGAATGTAGTGTTGACCACTACCGCGCCATCTACATATAGAATGTAGTGTTGACCACTACCGCGGCATCTATATAGAGAATGTAGTGTTGACCATAACCCCCCCCATCTATATACAGAAATTAGTGTTGACCAATACCGCCCCCATCTATATATAGAATGTAGTGTTGACCACTCCCGCCATCTATATATAGAATGTAGTGTTGACCACAACGCCCCCATCTATATACAGAATGTAGTCTTGACCAATACCGCCCCCCCAATCTATGTATAGAATGTAATGTTGACAATAACGGGCCATCTATATATAGAATGTGTGTTGACCACAACCCTCCCATCTATATATAGAATGTAGTGTTGACCACTACCCCGCCATCTATATATAGAATGTAGTGTTGACCACTACTCTCCCATCGAGATGTATAACTTAGTGTTGACCACTACCCCGCCATCTATATATAGAATGTAGTGTTGACCAATACCCCGCCATCTATATATAGAATGTAGTGTTGACCACTACCCTGCCATCTATATATAGAATGTAGTGTTGACCACCACACTCCCATCTCTATATAGAATGTAGTGTTGAGCACTACCCCGCCATCTATATATAGAATGTAGTGTTGACCAATACCGCCCCCATCTATATACAGAATGTAGTGTTGACAACTACTGCGCCATCTATATATAGAATGTAGTGTTGACCACCACCGCGGCATCTATATATAGAATGTAGTGTTGACCACAGCCCCCCCATCTATATACAGAAAGTAGTGTTGACCAATACCACCCCCATCTATATATAGAATGTAGTGTTGACCACTACCTCCCCATCTATTTTCAGAATGTAGTGTTGATCACTATCCCCCCCATCAATATATAGAATAGAGTGTTGACCACTCCCGCCATCTATATATAGAATGTAGTGTTGACCACAACGCCCCCCATCTATATACAGAATGTAGTCTTGACCAATACCCCCCCCCCATCTATATATAGAATGTAGTGTTGACAACAAACGGGCCATATATATATAGAATGTAGTGTTGACCACTACCCCGCCATCTATATATAGAATGTAGTGTTGACCATTACCCCGCCATCTATATCTCGAATGTAGTGTTGACCATTACCCCGCCATCTATATGTAGAATGTAGTGTTGACCACTACCCTCCCATCTACATATAGAATGTAGTGTTGACCACTACCCCACCATCTATATATAGAATGTAGTGTTGACCACTACCCTCCCATCTATATAGAATGTAGTGTTGACCACTACCCCGCCATCTATATATAGAATGTAGTGTTGACCACTACCCTCCCATCGAGATATATAATGTAGTGGTGACCACTACCCCGCCATCTATATATAGAATGTAGTGTTGACCAATACCCCGCCATCTATATAGAATGTAGTGTTGACCACTACCCCGCGATCTATATATAAAATGTAGTGTTGACCACTACCCTCCCATCGAGATATATAATGTAGTGTTGACCAATACCCCGCCAACTATATATAGAATGTCATGTTGACCACTACCCCGCCATCTATATATAGAATGTAGTGTTGACCACAGCCCCCATCTATATATAGAATGTAGTGTTGACAACTACCGCGCCATCTATATATAGAATGTAGTGTTGACCACTACCCTCCCATCAATATATAGAATGTAGTGTTGACCACAAACCCCCCCATCTATATATAGAATGTAGTGTTGACAACTACCGCGCCATCTATATATAGAATGTAGTGTTGACCACTACCCTCCCATCCATATATAGAATGTAGTGTTGACCACAAACCCCGCCATCTATATATAGAATGTAGTGTTAACCACTACCCCCCATCTATATATAGAATGTAGTGTTGACCACAAACCCCCCCCCGATCTATATATAGAATGCAGTGTTGACCACTACCCACCCCCCCATCTATATATAGAATGTAGTGTTGACCACTACCCTCCCATCTAAATAAAGAATGTCGTGTTAACCACTACCCCCCATCTATATATAGAATGTAGTGTTGGCCAATACCCCCCCCCCCATCTATATATAGAATGTAGTGTTGACCACTACCCTCCCATCTTTATAAAGAATGTAGTGTTAACCACTACCCCCCTATCTATATGTAGAATGTAGTGTTGACCACTACCCTCCCATCTAAATAAAGAATGTCGTGTTAACCACTACCCCCCCATCTATATATAGAATGTAGTGTTGGCCAATACCCACCCCCCCATCTATATATAGAATGTAGTGATGACCACTACCCCCCACCATCTATATAAAGAATGTAGTGTTAACCACTAACCCCCCATCTATATATGGAATGTAGTGTTGACCACTACCCCGCCATCTAGATATAGAACGTTGTGTTGACCACTACCCCGCCATCTATATATAGAATGTAGTCTTGACCACTACCCTCCCATGTATATATAGAATGTAGTGTTGACCACTACCCCGCCATCTATATATAGAATGTAGTGTTGACCACTACCCCGCCATCTATATATAGAATGTAGTGTTGACCACTACCCCGCCATCTTTATATAGAATGTAGTGTTGACCACTACCCCGCCATCTATATATAGAATGTAGTGTTGACCACGACCCTCCCATCGAGATATATAATGTAGTGTTGACCACTACCCCGCCATCTATATATAGAATGTAGTGTTGACCACTACCCCGCCATCTTTATATAGAATGTAGTGTTGACCACTGCCCCGCCATCTATATATAGAATGTAGTGTTGACCACTACCCTCCCATCTATATAGAGTGTTGTGTTGACCACGACACCGCCATCTATATATAGAATGTAGTGTTGACCACTACCCTCCCATGTATATATAGAATGTAGTGTTGACCACTACCCCGCCATCTATACATAGAATATAGTGTTGACCACTACCCTCCCATCGAGATATATAATGTAGTGTTGACCACTACCCCGCCATCTATACATAGAATGTAGTGTTGACCACTACCCCGCCATCTTTATATAGAATGTAGTGTTGACCACTACCCCACCATCTATATATAGAATGTAGTGTTGACCACTACCCCACCATCTATATATAGAATGTAGTGCTGACCACTACCCCGCCATCAATATGTAGAATGTAGTCTTGACCACTACCCTCCCATGTATATATAGAATGTAGTGTTGACCACTACCCCGCCATCTATATATAGAATGTAGTGTTGACCACTACCCCGCCATCTATATATAGAATGTAGTGTTGACCACTACCCCGCCATCTATATATGGAATGTAGTGTTGACAACTACCCTCCCATCGAGATATATAATGTAGCGTTGACCACTACCCGGCCATCTATATATAGAATGTAGTGTTGACCAGTACCCCGCCATCTATATATAGAATGTAGTGTTGACCACTACCCCGCCATCTATACATAGAATGTAGTGTTGACCACTACCCCGCCATCTTTATATAGAATGTAGTGTTGACCACTACCCCACCATCTATATATAGAATGTAGTGTTGACCACTACCCCACCATCTATATATAGAATGTAGTGCTGACCACTACCCCGCCATCAATATGTAGAATGTAGTCTTGACCACTACCCTCCCATGTATATATAGAATGTAGTGTTGACCACTACCCCGCCATCTATATATAGAATGTAGTGTTGACCACTACCCCGCCATCTATATATAGAATGTAGTGTTGACCACTACCCCGCCATCTATATATGGAATGTAGTGTTGACAACTACCCTCCCATCGAGATATATAATGTAGCGTTGACCACTACCCGGCCATCTATATATAGAATGTAGTGTTGACCAGTACCCCGCCATCTATATATAGAATGTAGTGTTGACCACTACCCCGCCATCTATATATAGAATGTAGTGTTGACCACTACCCCGCCATCTATATATAGAATGTAGTGTTGACCACTACACCGCCATCTTTATATAGAATGTAGTGTTGACCACTACCGCGCCATCTATATATAGAATGTAGTGTTGACCACTACCCTCCCATCGAGATATATAATGTAGTGTTGACCACTACCCCGCCATCTATATATAGAATGTAGTGTTGACCACTACCCCGCCATCTTTATATAGAATGTAGTGTTGACCACTGCCCCGCCATCTATATATAGAATGTAGTGTTGACCACTACCCTCCCATCTATATAGAGTGTTGTGTTGACCACGACACCGCCATCTATATATAGAATGTAGTGTTGACCACTACCCTCCCATGTATATATAGAATGTAGTGTTGACCACTACCCCGCCATCTATACATAGAATATAGTGTTGACCACTACCCTCCCATCGAGATATATAATGTAGTGTTGACCACTACCCCGCCATCTATACATAGAATGTAGTGTTGACCACTACCCTCCCATGTATATATAGAATGTAGTGTTGACCACTACCCCGCCATCTATATATAGAATGTAGTGTTGACCACTACCCCGCCATCTATATATAGACTGTAGTGTTGACCACCACCCTCCCATCGAGATATATAATGTAGTGTTGACCACTACCCCGCCATCTATATATAGAATGTCGTGTTGACCACTACCCCGCCATCTATATATAGAATGTAGTGTTGACCACTACCCCGCCATCTATATATTGAATTTAGTGTTGACCACCACCCTCCCATCTATATATAGAATGTAGTGTTGACCACTACACCGCCATCTATATATAGAATGTAGTGTTGACCACAGCCCCCCATCTATATATAGAATGTAGTGTTGACAACTACCGCACCATCTATATATAGAATGTAGTGTTGACCACTACCCTCCCATCTTTATAAAGAATGTAGTGTTAACCACTACCCCCCCATCTATGTATAGAATGTAGTGTTGACCACTACCCAACCCCCCAACTATATATAGAATGTAGTGTTGACCACTACCCTCCCATCTATATAGAGTGTTGTGTTGACCACGACACCGCCTTCTATATATAGAATGTAGTGTTGACCACTACCCTCCCATGTATATATAGAATGTAGTGTTGACCACTACCCCGCCATCTATACATAGAATATAGTGTTGACCACTACCCTCCCATCGAGATATATAATGTAGTGTTGACCACTACCCCGCCATCTATACATAGAATGTAGTGTTGACCACGACCCCGCCATCTTTATATAGAATGTAGTGTTGACCACTACCCCGCCATCTATATATAGAATGTAGTGTTGACCACTACCCCGCCATCTATATATAGAATGTAGTGTTGACCACTACCCCGCCATCAATATGTAGAATGTAGTCTTGACCACTACCCCCCCATGTATATATAGAATGTAGTGTTGACCACTACCCCGCCATCTATATATAGAATGTAGTGTTGACCACTACCCCGCCATCTATATATAGAATGTAGTGTTGACCACTACCCCGCCATCTATATATGGAATGTAGTGTTGACAACTACCCTCTCATCGAGATATATAATGTAGCGTTGACCACTACCCGGCCATCTATATATAGAATGTAGTGTTGACCAGTACCCCGCCATCTATATATAGAATGTAGTGTTGACCACTACCCCGCCATCTATATATAGAATGTAGTTTTGACCACTACCCTCCCATCTATGTATAGAATGTAGTGTTGACCACTACCCCGCCATCTATATATAGAATGTAGTGTTGACTACTACCCTCCCATCTATGTAGAATGTAGTGTTGACCACTACCCCGCCATCTATATATAGACTGTAGTGTTGACCACTACCCTCCCATCGAGATATATAATGTAGTGTTGACCACTACCCCGCCATCTATATATAGAATGTCGTGTTGACCACTACCCCGCCATCTATATATAGAATGTAGTGTTGACCACTACCCCGCCATCAATATATTGAATTTAGTGTTGACCACCACCCTCCCATCTATATATAGAATGTAGTGTTGACCACTACACCGCCATCTATATATAGAATGTAGTGTTGACAACTACCGCACCATCTATATATAGAATGTAGTGTTGACCACTACCCTCCCATCTTTATAAAGAATGTAGTGTTAACCACTACCCCCCCCATCTATGTATAGAATGTAGTGTTGACCACAAACCCCCCATCTATATATAGAATGTGGTGTTGACCACTACCCAACCCCCCAACTATATATAGAATGTAGTGTTGACCACTACCCTCCCATCTTTATAAAGAATGTAGTGTTAACCACTACCCTCCCATCTATATAAAGAATGTAGTGTTGACCAATACCCCCCCCCATCTATATATAGAATGTCGTGTTGACCACTACCCTCCCATCTTGATAAAGAATGTAGTGTTAACCACTACCCCGCCATCTATATATAGAATGTAGTGTTGTCCACTACCCTCCCATCTATATATGGAATGTAGTGTTGACCACTACCCCACCATCTATTTATAGAATGTAGTGTTGACCACTACCCTCCCATCCATATATACAATGTAGTGTTGACCACTACCCCACCAGCTATATGTAGAATGTAGCGTTGACCACTACCCTCCCATCTATATATAGAATGTAGTGTTAACCACTACCCTCCCATCTATATAAAGAATGTAGTGTTGACCAATACCCCCCCCCCATCTATATATAGAATGTCGTGTTGACCACTACCCTCCCATCTTGATAAAGAATGTAGTGTTAACCACTACCCCGCCATCTATATATAGAATGTAGTGTTGTCCACTACCCTCCCATCTATATATGGAATGTAGTGTTGACCACTACCCCACCATCTATTTATAGAATGTAGTGTTGACCACTACCCTCCCATCCATATATACAATGTAGTGTTGACCACTACCCCACCAGCTATATGTAGAATGTAGCGTTGACCACTACCGTCCCATCTATATATAGAATGTAGTGTTGACCACTACCCCACCATCTATATATAGAATGTAGTGTTGACCACTGCCCCCCCATCTATATATAGAATGTTGTGTTGACCACTACCCCCCCATCTATATACAGTATGTCGTGTTGACCACTACCCCGCCATCTCTATATAGAATGTAGTGTTGACCACTATCCCCCCCATCTATATATAGCATGTAGTGTTGACCACTACCCTCCCATCCATATATACAATGTAGTGTTGACCACTACCCCACCATCTATTTATAGAATGTAGTGTTGACCACTACCCTCCCATCCATATATACAATGTAGTGTTGACCACTACCCCACCAGCTATATGTAGAATGTAGTGTTGACCACTACCCCCCCATCTATATATAGAATGTAGTGTTGACCACTACCCCCCACCTATATTTAGAATGTAGTGTTGACCACTACCCTCCCATCTATATATAGAATGTAGTGTTGACCACTACCCCAGCATCTATATACAGAATGCAGTGTTGACCACTACCCCCCATCTATATTTAGAATGTAGTGTTGACCACTACCCTCCCATCTATATATAGAATGTAGTGTTGACCACTACCCCGCCATCTATATATAGAATGTAGTGTTGACCACTACCCTCCCATCCATATATAGAATGTAGTGTTGACCACTACCCCACCAGCTATATGTAGAATGTAGTGTTGACCACTACCCCACCATCTATATATAGAATGTAGTGTTGACCACTACCCCAGCATCTATATACAGAATGCAGTGTTGACCACTACCCCCCATCTATATTTAGAATGTAGTGTTGACCACTACCCCCCCATCTTTATACAGAATGCGGAGTTGACCACTACCCCGCCATCTATATACAGAATGCAGAGTTGACCACTACCCCGCCATCTATATACAGAATGCAGAGTTGACCACTACCCCGCCATCTATATACAGAATGCAGAGTTGACCACTACCCCGCCATCTATATACAGAATGCAGAGTTGACCACTACCCCGCCATCTATATACAGAATGCAGAGTTGACCACTACCCCGCCATCTATATACAGAATGCAGAGTTGACCACTACCCCCCTCATCTGTTCAGAATGCAGAGCTGATCACTACCCCCACCCCCAACTATATACAGAATGCAGAGTTGACTGCTTCCCCATCTCGGTTGCACCAACTTCTCATGGGTAGGGAAGTGAAGGTACATGAGTGCCACTAGTCAAGCTCAAGATTGGGAATGGATGGGAAGATTGGATCAGATGACATTGAAATTTATGCAGAGAGGTATTTTAAATATTTAAATTAAGGTCCCATCGCAGAGCAGTGGAGGGGCCGCCACAGAGCTTCCTCGCCCCCGGGAAGATCAGGCCCGGCAATCCCGATGTCTGGTTCCATAGTGGCTGCTGCCAATACGATTCTCTTGCCCCCCCCCCACCCCCCCCACCACTCCCACATCTCCCCTGCCACAAAGGAACCCAACGTTGGGCCAAGCACAATATCCGGCCCGCTGTTTTCTGTCCTTAAGCTAATTTTTTCTCCAACTGGACACTGACCCTCCTTTTCCATGAGCCTCGACTTTGTTAATTAGTCTTTTATGTGGTACTTTTTCAAACACTTTCTAAAATCCATATCGACAACATTCACCACATTCCCTTTATCAACCTGCTCTGTTAGTTCATCAAAAAGTTCAATTAGATTAGTCAAGCATCATCTGCCTTTTACAAATCCATGCTGGCAATCCTTAATTAACTTGAACCTCTCCAAGTGCCTGTTGATGTTTTCCCTGATTATTGTTTCGAAAATCTTACCCACCACTGATGTTCAAACTAACAGGCCTGTAGTTGCTCGGACTGTCCTTACACCCTTTCTTGAATAAGGGTGTCTCATTTGCCACTCTCCAGTCCTCTGGCACCTCCCACATATCTAGGGAAGATTGGAAGATTATGGCAAACCCTTCCGCTATCTCCATCCCCACTTCCTCTCGCAACCTGGGATGCAAGCCATCCAGACCAAGTGACTTATCTACCTTAAGAATAGCCAGCCTTTCCAATATATCCTCATTCTCAATTTTTACCCTATCCATTGTCTGTAATCTCTCCGTTTCTACTGATATTTTGTCAGATTCCTCTCTCTTAGTAAACACCGAAACAAAGTACTCATTAAGTATTCTAGTCTTGCCCAGTGCCTCTCAGCATCTATTACCCTCTTTGTCCCTAATAGGCCCCATTCCACCTCTTACTAATCACTTACTATTTACATGCTGGGAGAAGATTTTTGGGTTCCCTTTTATGTTGACTGCCATTCTATTCTCATTCTCGCTTTACCAGTCTTATTTTCCTCTTCACCTCCCCTCTAAATTTATGGTGTTTGGCCTGGCTCACACTTGAACAATTCAACTGACATGCATCATACAAATTTTAACAAGTATAATTGGCACCCATGGGGAAGAGAGATCCTGTCCCACCCTCATCCCGGGCTGGTAATTATTGTAGGCGTGGGATCCGCACATTGAAATTGACACTGCCTGGAACCGATATTTTCAGGGGCTCCCTGCCTCCGTTCCCAACTTTGGGTAGCCCCAAAAATTCAGCTCCACATCTCTGCTCTCCAAGTTTTGCTATTTAACTCCAAATAATATCAAAGTGAAGGAAAGAATACCTTATTTGAAAATCGGGACTAAATTGCACCTGCCTGCTCTGCTCCAATTATCCCTAAACATCTGAACCTACTTCAACTGCAGCCTATGTTTTGTCTTGACCCCCTGAATTAGATTATTGTCTTCACTGCATAGGCGAGAATCTGGCAAAGCAGCTCACCAGACCTTTATAGAACCCATGCAATTTTAATTCCACTGACTTCAATAGAATGAAAATCAGGTGGGTTCTGGAACAGACGGCCAAGCTGCTCCTCCAGATTACTACCCAGGCATTGAAGACAAAATCCTACCTCCCTGTGTGTAACACAATAAAGAAAAAGTTACAAAAGGGTCAAATTATCCATTGTAAGTTTTGGCTTCTGATTGCATTCAGTAACAAAGTCTCTCTACCCATGGATTGAGCCTGCCTCGTTCCCTTTGGATTATCACACATTGACAATTGCACATAAATTAGTGTCATTCACAAACTTAAGTACCTTGGACAATATCATGTCCTCTGAGTCCTTTATAGAAATTATTAATGACAGTGCCTCAACACATCCATGTGTGGAACTCCACTGACAACCTGTTTCTACTGTAATGCTGCTATAAGTATCATCAGTCTTCGAAATCTATCTTCCAGCCATGGACCAATCTAGCTTAGTACGTTGTTATCTATCCCATGGGTGGCACCATGTGAGTTAGTATGCTATGTGAATGGTGTCAAATGGCTTTCTAAATACAAGCAGATATCATCCATTGCCTATTGATTAGATCTGTAACATCCTCGCAAAAGTGCCATGAATTTGGTCAAGCATAACCTAATCCTTCTGAATCATAGAACCACAGTTGTTTACAGCACAGAAGGATGCCATCTGGCCCATTGTGTCTCTGCCTGGCATTTTGCCAGTGCAATGCAAAAGTAATCCGACAGACCTGCCTTCTCCCCATAGCCCTGTCTGTTCATGCTGGTTCTCTCTAATCAATCCCTGTCCTCCCAGATGATCCCTTATGCTATTCCTCATCAAAGTCCCAAAATAATTACCTCACAATTGAACCCACAATTGAGGTAAAGTCCACAGATCCATAATTTGAGATTTAGTTCTTTGTCTATTAAAAATATAAGGGTTGCATTTGCTACTTTCCAATCCATTGGGAGATCACCTGATTCCAATGTGCTTTAAAACATATTGGCGAGGGATTGCAATGTTGCAAGCACCCGGATGGAAATTGTCTGCACCTGGAGCCTTGTTTATCTCCAGTTCCTTTTAACCTATCATCATATGCCTTCCCTGGTAATGGCAAGAGTTTCCAGTTTACTCCCTCCCCTATATTGCTCTCTCAATTCAGGAAGTTCTTCACCTTTGTCAGCAAAAAGATAGTCAAAAAATATTGGTTTGGCAATGCTGCTATTTCCCATTGCCACTGGCAAATGGTCAAACACCCCTCTGTCGCCTTCTTTTGCTCCTAATGTACTTGAAGAATCCCTAGTTATTGTCCTTTTTATTTTCCACTACATTTCCTTGACTTCTTTGGTCATTAATGCCACTTTTACGATCCTGGTATTTCTTTGACTCAGTCCTGGAAAAACTGCTCCTGGAATGTTAAAAATATCACCCTAAACCTTTCTATTTTCCTTCCCATTTTATTTTTTTCGCTATTCTAATAGACTTAATTTTAATTAGGAGTAACTTAATTCAAATTATTTTACAATTTACAAGTTAATTATTTTAGCATTAAATTTTCCTTTTGCTGTGTTATTAACTTTGCTTAATTTAAATTATTGATGAGTTCAATTTTTAGCACAAAAATCATTAGTGCACTGAAATGGATTCAACTTTCAACCTTAATTCACAATTTTTATAATTTCTGTATAAAAATCCAATTTATCTTTTAAAAAGAGTAAAATAAAATAATTGGGTTCGAGATGGATTATTATGTACTAATTACCATCTATGGTTCATTAGTGGAATACACACATAATTGGAGAATGAGACATAAAGGGCTAAAATTTACCAGCCCCTCGATGCCGTGTGTCGTGGCAGGGGGGACTGGTAAAATTCTGCGGGGTGTGGCCTGCCTCGATCAGCGACGTCGAGAAGGGCCTGTCACATATTACCGGCGGCGGGGGTACCTTGGTACGGCGTTCCCGCTGGCTGGTGGCGGGCCCTTCATTTGCATATTGAAATTAACCTGAATGATATGCAAATAAACTTGCCTGCAGGTGGCGGAGGTCCCACGCCGATTTTACCGACTCCGAACGCAGTTTGCGCCCCTTCAGAACTCCATATAGTTAGTTCTGAGGCGAGAACCTGGTGGGAAGGGGGGAGTAATAAAATTTTCAGGGTGGGAGGGATGGAGGAGCAGGGAAAACATTTTTTATTGGCTGTGGGGATGGTGGGAAGGGGTTGAAGGGCAAAGAGTGCAAAATTTGCGGTTTAAAGGTCGGGACTGTCAGTAATGGTATTTTTGGAGGGGGAGAGGGAGATAAATTTATTTTGTGACCATTGTGGGGGACGTGGAAGTAGCACTTTCATGTTGAATTTAATGGTTTTATTAACATCTAAAGTGCTGGTCCCTTTAAAATCGTAAATCAGCTGTCAGGGCTTGAAGCCCTTTACAAATGGCGCTGGCGCCTGCATGGTGGTGCCAGGTGTCGTTGCTGGGGACACAGCGGGCACCCCCTCTACGTCATCAGGGGCAGCCACTCTGGCCTGCAGGGACTCAGGGATGGCGCATCCACGCAGGATGCATGCCGTCATCAGAGTGCGCCCTGGCAAACTACAGCAAACTCGTAAAATTCAGCCCAAAGTGTTTCATTGTTACATTATGCCATTTTTGAATATATGAAACAGAAGAGTTAACAATGATTTAAATACATTTTTGAAATAGAATGCTGTTATATAAGATTATTACATTTTGTATTCTGACATAACTACATTCTTTACAATATTCTTACATGCCAGAACCAGTATGGTTATTTTTAGCAGTTTTGTAGCATTCTTTCTTTTGGGCCTCCTTATCTCGAGAGACAATGGATACGCGCCTGGAGGTGGTCAGTGGTTTGTGAAGCAGCGCCTGGAGTGGCTATAAAGGCCAATTCTGGAGTGACAGGCTCTTCCACAGGTGCTGCAGAGAAATTTGTTTGTTGGGGCTGTTGCACAGTTGGCTCTCCCCTTGCGCCTCTGTCTTTTTTCCTGCCAACTACTAAGTCTCTTCGACTCGCCACAATTTAGCCCTGTCTTTATGGCTGCCCGCCAGCTCTGGCGAATGCTGGCAACTGACTCCCACGACTTGTGATCAATGTCACACGATTTCATGTCGCGTTTGCAGACGTCTTTATAACGGAGACATGGACGGCCGGTGGGTCTGATACCAGTGGCGAGCTCGCTGTACAATGTGTCTTTGGGGATCCTGCCATCTTCCATGCGGCTCACATGGCCAAGCCATCTCAAGCGCCGCTGACTCAGTAGTGTGTATAAGCTGGGGATGTTGGCCGCTTCAAGGACTTCTGTGTTGGAGATATAGTCCTGCCACCTGATGCCAAGTATTCTCCGAAGGCAGCGAAGATGGAATGAATTGAGACGTCGCTCTTGGCTGGCATACGTTGTCCAGGCCTCGCTGCCGTAGAGCAAGGTACTGAGGACACAGGCCTGATACACTCGGACTTTTGTGTTCCGTGTCAGTGCGCCATTTTCCCACACTCTCTTGGCCAGTCTGAACATAGCAGTGGAAGCCTTACCCATGCGCTTGTTGATTTCTGCATCTAGAGACAGGTTACTGGTGATAGTTGAGCCTAGGTAGGTGAACTCTTGAACCACTTCCAGAGCGTGGTCGCCAATATTGATGGATGGAGCATTTCTGACATCCTGCCCCATGATGTTCGTTTTCTTGAGGCTGATGGTTAGGCCAAATTCATTGCAGGCAGACGCAAACCTGTCGATGAGACTCTGCAGGCATTCTTCAGTGTGAGATGTTAAAGCAGCATCGTCAGCAAAGAGGAGTTCTCTGATGAGGACTTTCCGTACTTTGGACTTCGCTCTTAGACGGGCAAGGTTGAACAACCTGCCCCCTGATCTTGTGTGGAGGAAAATTCCTTCTTCAGAGGATTTGAACGCATGTGAAAGCAGCAGGGAGAAGAAAATCCCAAAAAGTGTGGGTGCGAGAACACAGCCCTGTTTCACACCACTCAGGATAGGAAAGGGCTCTGATGAGGAGCCACCATGTTGAATTGTGCCTTTCATATTGTCATGGAATGAGGTGATGATACTTAGTAGCTTTGGTGGACATCCGATCTTTTCTAGTAGTCTGAAGAGACCACGTCTGCTGACGAGGTCAAAGGCTTTGGTGAGATCAATGAAAGCAATGTAGAGGGGCATCTGTTGTTCACGGCATTTCTCCTGTATCTGACGAAGGGAGAACAGCATGTCAATAGTCGATCTCTCTGCACGAAAGCCACACTGTGCCTCAGGGTAGACGCGCTCGGCCAGCTTCTGGAGCCTGTTCAGAGCGACTCGAGCAAAGACTTTCCCCACTATGCTGAGCAGGGAGATTCCACGGTAGTTGTTGCAGTCACCGCGGTCACCTTTGTTTTTATAGAGGGTGATGATGTTGGCATCGCGCATGTCCTGGGGTACTGCTCCCTCGTCCCAGCACAGGCATAGCAGTTCATGTAGTGCTGAGAGTATAGCAGGCTTGGCACTCTTGATTATTTCAGGGGTAATGCTGTCCTTCCCAGGGGCTTTTCCGCTGGCTAGGGAATCAATGGCATCACTGAGTTCCGATTTGGTTGGCTGTATGTCCAGCTCATCCATGACTGGTAGAGGCTGGGCTGCATTGAGGGCAGTCTCAGTGACAGCATTCTCCCTGGAGTACAGTTCTAGGTAGTGCTCAACCCAGCGGTCCATCTGTTTGCGTTGGTCAGTGATTATGTCCCCCGATTTAGATTTGAGGGGGGTGATCTTCTTGATGGTTGGCCCAAGAGCTCTCTTCATGCCATCATACATTCCTCTGATGTTTCCGGTGTCTGAGGCCAGCTGAATATGACTGCATAGGTGTTGCCAGTAGTCGTTTGCGCAACGCCTAGCTGTTCTTTGTGCAGTACTTCTGGCTGCTTTAAGTGCTGCGGATGTTAAATCGCTGGGGGCTTTCTTGTAGTTCAAAAGTGCAATGCGCTTAGCGGCTATGACAGGTTCCAGCTCTTCATTATGAGATTGAAACCAGTCTGCATTTCTCTTCGCACTTTTGCCGTAGGTGGTCAAAGCTGACTCATAGATGGCGTCTCTGATGTGGGCCCACTTGGTCTCAGCATCCCCTGTGGGAGTGTTTTGAAGGGCTGTTACAAGTGAATTTAGAAATTTTTGTAACAGCTGTGGGTGAGAGATTCTGCTCGTGTTGATGCGCGGGTGGCCCTTCTGCTTGGAATGATGCAACTTCTTTGGTCTGAGTCTAACCTTGCTGCACACCAGGGAGTGGTCGGTGTCGCAGTCCGCACTGTGGAAGCTGCGTGTGATTTGAACACTGTTTAAGGCGGCTCGCCTTGTGACAATGAGGTCTAGCTGGTGCCAACGACGTGATCTTGGGTGCCTCCATGAAACCTGGTGACAGGGTTTAGTGTGAAAGAACGAGTTGGTGATGCAGAGGTTATGATAGGTACACAACTCAAGCAGTCTCTGCCCGTTCTCATTCATCCTTCCAATGCCATAGCGCCCAAGGCAGGAGGGCCATGAGTCATGGTCGGCCCCAACCCTGGCATTAAAGTCCCCCAGCAGGAATAGGTGTTCGGTGTTGGGGATGCTGCTAATGATGTTATGGAGTTGTTCATAGAACTGGTCTTTAGCTTCAGGTGCGGAACAGAGTGTTGGAGCATAGATGCTGAGTAGGTGTACTGGACCAGAGGTGGTGAGCAGTCGGATGGACAGTATGCGTTCCGAGCCATTTGAGGGAGGCTCTATCATGCTGAGCAAGGAGTTTCTGATGGCGAAGCCCACTCCATGCTGTCTTGGTTCTTCAGGATCCCTGCCCTGCCAGAAGAAGGTGTAGTCTTGCTCTGCTAGAGAGCCACTCGCGGGGAGGCGAGTCTCCTGAAGTGCTGCAATGTCCACATTGAGTCTACTGAGCTCGTTGTTAATGATGGCGGTCTTCCGAGAATCGTTGATTTGTGTAAGGTCTTCCGACAGGCCAGGACACATAGTTCTGACGTTCCAGCTTGCAAAGCGAAGGGCTGGTACCTTCTTTCCTTTTTTCATGTTGTTTGGTGCAGTGTATCAGTCCACCTTTCGGGCAATGACCCTGAGCTCCAAGCACCCATTGAAGCAGGCAGACTGTGGCGGGACAGAACCTTATTGACCGGGGGCTGCCTGGTTTGAGGCGGGCGGTAGCTGTCCAGTGAGGTGCAATGACCTCTCCCACCGACAAAGGCAACCCGTGGCGCCCAGTTACGGGTTTGTTGCATTATACCCTCCATTTCTGAGCCTCAGATTTTCCAAACTTGACTTTATGTTTTTAACAGCTTAGAAATGAAAAACATTCATTGTTTTTTTTTTAAATGTTCTTGTCTGATATTGTCCAATTGGCAGTACTTTTACTGCTTGGCTATAGATGGGCTTTTTTGGTGCTAATTCTACTTTTGGTGTAATTACCATAGGTTTGCAGTTTCCACATTGAATTACACACAGCCATTATGGATTTGTACAGTGATTAAAATATCAGTTAAACCACAAAGTACGGGGCAGACCTAACTGGACCAAAGCAAGCTGCAAATTTTCACTTTTTTGCACTGACCATGTACACATTTGAAGTAGCATTTAATAACTCCTAGACTGTTACGTTAATGATTACTTGCAGATCTACATATTTTCTATTACATAAAAATTGCTGTTGACCTACATTATAATGCAATCACTGAGCATTTTTTGGATTTGAAAGCAAAAAAAGCATACAATGACTGCATTATACTAGCAAATTTCCTGCTGTGTATTGCTGGCAGTGAGTTAGAAAATATGCTGTTTTATACACTGATCATTGATGTATCCAAGATTGCACATTGGGAGTATTATTTCCTGTAATATATCGTACATTGCATCATCTCATGGACATTTTTAAAAAAAATCATGTGTCAGGATTTCAGTAACTTCCTTTTTACTTCAGATTATAATTATTTATATCTATTTCTCACTGTCACTCTTGCTCCCTACCTCTTTTCCACTTTGTATGCCTCGCTAATACTTTCATTGTTGTCTCTGCAGTTCTCCATTTGTTTAAACATGTTTTCTTTTTCTTTCTTCTCACTTGTTACATGCATAATTTTTTTGCCATTACCTCCCTCCTTAGTATATTTGCACTCACTGTATGCTTCTATGCATGCTACTTAACTAATTTCCATGCTACTTCACTAATTTCCATGCTACTTCACTAATTTCCATGTGACTTCACTAATTTCCTTAACTGTTACCTTATGCCCTTTTGTTGAATCGGAACTGTATAGAAACTTAGCCGCACAAACAAGTTTCACACTCTTGGAATTGATATATTTCTTTGGCATCTTTCACCCATCACAAAGATACACTACTGACCATAGCCAATCTTCTGGCCTAGGGACTGTTCAACGTTTTTGACGAGCTCTCTGCTTTCCACATGGGAATCCATCAAAAGTTGGGGTAGAGATTTTCTATGACAGAGCTGGGAGGTCTGCTGAATATTGTATTGACGCCAGTCACCAAACTGCCAGTAAAAGTTCAAACTTTTATTAAAATTATTTTTGCGGTATAGCCAGAGTAATTGAACAGGTTTCACAGCTATTAAAGTGTAAATCCCTCCCCCAACCCCAAATTAAATGACAAAGTAAGGCTGGGCATGAAATTACATATTGCCATTATTTGAATGTTATTTCAATATGATAATCACCTTCAAACAGGTGGCTGTGAAAATGGGTAGGGATGTTACATACCATGACTTCATCCCATGACTTCATCCCACTGCTGGATCCCACTCACTGCAGTTGGTCAGCAGAGAGATGGCAGCTGATCCCAATCAGGAAGTCCTGGAGCATTCTATAAATGGCTGGTATTGCTGGCAATCATTTGTAAGATATTCACTTTGAATAGAAGGTGATGGCCTTAAACTGCATTCTGGGAGTGACACTGGTGTATTCTGGGAGTTGCAGTGCATTCTGAATTATTGATTGGCTGAAATATTTGCTGTTACATACAACTCATTGTTTGTCTCAAATATGCCCAAATACCAGAAGACAAGCAGCAATTACATATATAGTTGCTTTACCAAATAAGGTATAATAAAAGAAAATTGTATTTTGATAATTTTTGCTAGTTACATGATACAAGGAAAGCCATCTTCAACAGGAATTCTGTTAGAATGCAGAGTTTTGAGAGATGGTTCACACTCGAAAAAAACTCCATAGAGTTAAAGGGAGGGGCAAAGGCTGTAAAGCACTTTGGGACATCCTGAGGTTATGAATCAGAGAATCATTGAATAGTACAGCACAGAGGGAGGCTATTCAGCCGATCAAGTCTTCACTGACTCTTTCGAAGAGCAATCCAGTTAATCGCACTCTCCTACTCATACCCTGCAAATGTTTCCTCCTTAAAGGCCTTTATAGATGCAAGTTTTTCTTATTGACTTTAGTGATGACCACTGTTTTCATCATGTTTTGATGAAACATCACAGACCTGAAACACTAACTCTCTTTCTCTCTCCATAGATGCTACCAAACCTGCTGAGTATTTCCAGCAATTTCTGTTTTTATTACTGTTTTCGCTAATTTTACTTTGTAATGGTAACTTGTTTCCAGCTTTAAGGAGAAAGAACTTGGTTGCACATATCTTTGTGTTGTTCTATAATACAAATGAACAATTTTCACTTTACTGGCTTTTTAGCACTAAAGCTATTGAGGGGGGGGTGGAATTTAGGTGGAAATTGGGTGATTTGGCTGTTAAAATATTCTGGCTGGGATTTTGTGTGGCCCCCTGGAGGTGGGGTCGGAAGTATTGCTAAGGGTGCCTGGAAAGCGGCATGTGTTGGCGGGGAGGTGGGGGGGGGGGGTGCCCGTTGCCTCCATATTGCCCAGCGATCTTCCTGGGGGCGGGATAGGCCGACAATGGCCTTACTGCCCGGAGGCCAATTGAGGCCTTTAGGTGGCCTATTAATAGCCAATTAAGGGCCTCTTCCCGCCACTGCTGGGATCTTACCAGTGGTTGGTGAGTGGTGTGTCTCTGTTGCGCAGGGAGGATGCCTTGTATCATGAGGCGACCTCTCTGCAGACTTCATGGGGGGTGCGGGGGTCCCCCCTTCAAAGGCAATTTGTAGCCCACAGTGGACTCCCTACTGAGAAACAGTTTACCCCTTGGGACCCTCCTCCCCCTGGACTGCATGAGCACGCCCCAGCCACCCTTGCTTGGGCCTTCCGGACTGGCCCCGGTGACCCTACCTCACCTACCTCTGGTCCGGGATTCCAGCACTGGGCTTGGGTCCGAGGTCTCTGCAGTTCTGGCAGTGGCTACTGCTCCCGGTGGCAGTGCCGATTCTGCTGAGCTGCCAGCCCTCTGATTGACCGGCAGCTCTGGGAGGCGGGATCCCCGTCTTTAAAGGGACAGGGATCCCGACTCTGGACTCCTGAAACTTTGATTGAAAAGGAGGATCGTTCAGCGGAGTGAGGGAGAGGTGGGGGGGGGGAAGGGTCTTGAAAAGGCAGAGGTGGGATTCCTCTGCCTTTTCGGCCCAGTGCTAGGAGCCTTACCATAGCACAAAGTCCAGCTCCCCATGTTACTTGCTTGCCAAAATTTTTACTCAGGCATCCATTTGGGCAGCATCCACCCAAAGCTGGTGGGCTCCTTCCTTATAAATATGCAGGTCAGAGTTCAATGATGTTGTTGACTCACGCCTGAATGGAGAGGTCATATATATCAAAGCCAAATGGGCCACTTTGTCGAATGTTGGGTTCCAGTTAAACTTCAGAATGAGACAATGAGAGTCACTTGACTCATCTCAAACTATTTAAGCCAGAATGGTCCTTATTTATTTTGAAAAGGGCAGGAGATGGTTTCCTGTGACCCAGATCTCGGGGGTTGGAGAGTTAGCTGGTTCTATTGACAGGCCTACTGGCAAATCATTGAATGGAGACAAAGTCAAAGAGTTAGCCATCCTAATTGCTGGGAACATAGAGAGAATAGAAGGAAACAGACTTGCAACTGGTCACTCAGCTGTGCAGATTTGGGAAGGAAGCTGAGCCTAGCAAGGGGGAATGTCACACAGCTCCAGTCCAGAAGTGGTCAGAATCAGAAAAAGTTAAGTGAGCTTTTGAATAGGAATAGTGTACTTTAATTTTTATGATTATTTTCTGACTCTTGAGGAAGTTTTGTAGTTAGTTGGAAATAAGTGAGACCTCATTACAACTATTACTTCAGACTATTATTTACTGTCTCTAAAATAAATCAGTTTAATGATTTGTAACTGGACTTGTCTCACTAGGGTGTTTTTAGTCTGTTGGAGGCTGAGGGCCCCATAAAATTATTCTAAGCTGTGGTTTAGTTGGTAGCATACTTGCCTCCAAGTCATATGGTTCTGGATTCAAGTCCAGGGCTTAAACACAAAAATTAAGCCTGACACTCCAGTGCAAAAATGAGAGACTGCTGTACTGTAGGAGGTGCTGTCTTTTGATTGCGACATTAGCCGAGTCTCCATTTGCTTGCTCGGATTGATATAAAAGCTCCCCTGGCACTATTTTGAAGAAGAGCAGGGGAGTTACCCCCCAACATCCTGACCAGTATTTATCCCTCAATCAACATTGCAAAAACAGATTATCTTGTCATTATCTTTTCATTGCAGCAGCTTTTTCGGGAGCAGAGAGTGCGAGCGAGTGAGCAGCTGGGAAGGTCAGTTTAAAGTAAACTTAATTTCTTTTTGTTTTCGGCGGAGACCAGGGGGCTGCTGGGTAAGTAAAACCCTATATATTTGGGCCGTTTAAAATAACCTGCCTTTCATTGCAGCAGCTTTTTCGGGAGCAGAGAGTGCGAGCGAGTGAGCAGCTGGGAAGGTCAGTTTAAAGTAAACTTAATTTCTTTTTGTTTTCGGTGGAGACCATGGGGCTGCTGGGTAAGTAAAACCCTATATATTTGGGCCATTTAAAATAACTTGCCTTTCATTGCAGCAGCTTTTTCGGGAGCAGAGAGTGCGAGCGAGTGAGCAGCTGGGAAGGTCAGTTTAAAGTAAACTTAATTTCTTTTTGTTTTTGGCGGAGACCAGGGGGCTGCTGGGTAAGTAAAACCCTATATATTTGGGCCGTTTCTGAACCTGAGACACTACACCTGTAGTGTCTCCCACCCGCCCTCCTCCTCTAACCAAAAATAAAAGGACTCGGTGGTGTGTAGATAAGGTAAGGCTTTTTCTATTTCTCTTTTTTTTTAACGTGTGATTGGTTAAAAACTTTTCGTTCCTTTTTCATTTAACTAAGTTTAAGCTTAAGATTAAAAATGGCAGGAGATCTCAGACCCGTGACATGCTCCTCTTGCTCAATGTGGGAGCTCAGGGACATGGCTGATGTCCCTGACTCCTTCACGTGCAGGAAGTGTGTCCAGCTGCAGCTCTTGTTAGACCGCATGACGGCTCTGGAGCTGTGGATGGACTTACTTTGGAGCATCCGCGATGCTGAGGAGGTCGTGGATAGCACGTTTAGCGAATTGGTCACACCGCAGATTAGGATTGCTGAGGGAGAAAGGGAATGGGTGACCAAAAGGCAGAGAAAGAGCAGGAAGGCAGCGCAGGTGTCCCCTGCGGTCATCTCCCTCCACAACAGGTATACAGTTTTGGATACTGTTGAGGGAGATGGCTCACCAGGGGAAGGCAGCAGTAGCCAGGTTCATGGCACCGTGGCTGGCTCTGCTGTTCAGAAGGGCGGGAAAAAGAGTGGAAGGGCTATAGTCATAGGGGATTCGATTGTAAGGGGAGTAGATAGGCGGTTCTGTGGTCGAAAACGAGACTCCCGAATGGTATGTTGCCTCCCAGATGCACGGGTCAGGGATGTCTCAGATCGGCTGCAGAACATTCTGAAGGGGGAGGGTGAACAGCCAGTTGTCGTTGTGCACATAGGCACCAATGATATAGGTAAAAAACGGGATGAGGTCCTACAAGCAGAATTTAGGGAGTTAGGAGCCAAGTTAAAAAGTAGGACCTCAGAGGTAGTAATCTCAGGATTGCTACCAGTGCCACGTGATAGTCAGAGTAGAAATGAAAGAATAGTCAGGAGGAATGCGTGGCTTGAGAGATGGTGCAGGAGGGAGGGGTTCAGATTTTTGGGACATTGGGACCGGTTCTGGGGGAGGTGGGACTATTACAAATTGGACGGTCTGCACCTGGGCCGGACTGGAACCAATGTCCTTGGGGGTGCTTTTGCTAACGCTGTTGGGGAGGGTTTAAACTAATGTGGCAGGGGGATGGGAACCAAATGAGGTCAGTGGAGAGTAAGGAGGTAGTAACTAAAGCCTGTAAGGAGCCAGATAATGAAGTCAGCGTGACTCAGGGAAAGAGTAGGCAGGGAGCAGATGATGAAAGCAAAGGGACTGGTGGTCTGAGGTGTATTTGTTTTAATGCACGAAGTGTAGTAGGTAAGGCAGATGAACTTAGGGCTTGGATTAGTACCTGGGAGTATGATGTTATTGCTATTACTGAGACTTGGTTAAGGGAAGGGCATGATTGGTAACTAAATATCCCAGGATACCGATGCTTCAGGCGGGATAGAGAGGGAGGTAAAAGGGGTGGAGGAGTTGCATTACTGGTCAAAGAGGATATCACAGCTGTGCTGAAGGAAGGCACTATGGAGGACTCGAGCTGTGAGGCAATATGGGCAGAACTCAGAAATAGGAAGGGTGCGGTAACAATGTTGGGGCTGTACTACAGGCTTCCCAACAGCGAGCGTGAGATAGAGGTACAAATATGTAAACAGATTATGGAAAGATGTAGGAGCAAAAGGGTGGTGGTGATAGGAGATTTTAATTTTCCCAACATTGACTGGGATTCACTTAGTGTTAGAGGTCTAGATGAAGCAGAATTTGTAAGGAGCATCCAGGAGGGTTTTCTAGAGCAGTATGTAAATAGTCCAACTCGGGAAGGGGCCATACTGGACCTGGTGTTGGGGAATGAGCCGGGCCAGGTGGTTGACGTTTCAGTAGGGGACTACTTTGGGAATAGTGATCACAATTCCGTAAGTTTTAGAATACTCATGGACAAAGACGAGAGTGGTCCTAAAGGAAGAGTGCTAAATTGGGGGAAGGCCAACTATACCAAAATTCGGCAGGAGCTGGGGAATGTAGATTGGGAGCAGCTGTTTGAAGGTAAATCCACATTTGATATGTGGGAGGCTTTTAAAGAGAGGTTGATTAGCGTGCAGGAGAGACATGTTCCTGTGAAAATGAGGGGTAGAAATGGCAAGATTAGGGAACCATGGATGACAGGTGAAATTGTGAGACTAGCTAAGAGGAAAAAGGAAGCATACATAAGGTCTAGGCAGCTGAAGAAAGACAAAGCTTTGAAAGAATATCGGGATTGTAGGCGCAATCTGAAACGAGGAATTAAGAGGGCTAAAAGGGGTCATGAAATATCTTTAGCAAACAGGGTTAAGGAAAATCCCAAAGCCTTTTATTCATATATAAGGAGCAACAGGGTAACTAGAGAAAGGATTGGCCCACTCAAGGACAAAGGAGGAAAGTTATGCGTGGAGTCAGAGAAAATGGGTGAGATTCTAAACGAGTACTTTGCATCGGTATTCACCGAGGGGAGGGACATGACGGATGTTGAGGTTAGGGACAGATGTTTGATTACTCTAGGTCAAGTCGGCATAAGGAGGGAGGAAGTGTTGGGTATTCTAAAAGGCATTAAGGTGGACAAGTCCCCAGGTCCGGATGGGATCTATCCCAGGTTACTGAGGGAAGCGAGAGAGGAAATAGCTGGGGCCTTAACAGATATCTTTGCAACATCCTTAAACACGGGTGAGGTCCCGGAGGACTGGAGAATTGCTAATGTTGTCCCCTTGTTTAAGAAGGGTAGCAGGGATAATCCAGGTAATTATAGACCGGTGAGCCTGACGTCAGTGGTAGGGAAGCTGCTGGAGAAGATACTGAGGGATAGGATCTATTCCCATTTGGAAGAAAATGGGCTTATCAGTGATAGGCAACATGGTTTTGTACAGGGAAGGTCATGTCTTACCAACTTAATAGAATTCTTTGAGGAAGTGACAAAGTTGATTGATGAGGGAAGGGCTGTAGATGTTGTATACATGGACTTCAGTAAGGCGTTTGATAAGGTTCCCCATGGTAGGCTGATGGAGAAAGTGAAGGCGCATGGGGTCCAAGGTGTACTAGCTAGATGGATAAAGAACTGGCTGGGCAACAGGAGACAGAGTAGCAGTGGAAGGGAGTTTCTCAAAATGGAGACGTGTGACCAGTGGTGTTCCACAGGGATCCGTGCTGGGACCACTGTTGTTTGTGATATACATAAATGATTTGGAGGAAAGTATAGGTGGTCTGATTAGCAAGTTTGCAGACGACACTAAGATTGGTGGAGTAGCAGATAGTGAAGGGGACTGTCAGAGAATACAGCAGAATATAGATAGACTGGAGAGTTGGGCAGAGAAATGGCAGATGGAGTTCAATCAGGGCAAATGCGAGGTGATGCATTTTGGAAGATCCAATTCAAGAGTGAACTATACAGTAAATGGAAAAGTCCTGGGGAAAATTGATGTACAGAGAGATTTGGGTGTTCAGGTCCATTCTTCCCTGAAGGTGGCAACGCAGGTCAATAGAGTGGTCAAGAAGGCATACGGCATGCTTTCCTTCATTAGACGGGGTATTGAGTACAAGAGTTGGCAGGTCATGTTACAGTTGTATAGGACTTTGGTTCGGCCACATTTGGAATACTGCGTGCAGTTCTGGTCGCCACATTACCAAAAGGATGTGGATGCTTTGGAGAGGGTGCAGAGGAGGTTCACCAGGATGTTGCCTGGTATGGAGGGTGCTAGCTATGAAGAGAGGTTGAGTAGATTAGGATTATTTTCATTAGAAAGACGGAGGTTGAGGGGGGACCTGATTGAGGTGTACAAAATCATGAGAGGTATAGACAGGGTGGATAGCAAGAAGCTTTTTCCCAGAGTGGGGGATTCAATTACAAGGGGACATGAGTTCAAAGTGAAAGGGGAAAAGTTTAGGGGGGATATGCGTGGAAAGTTCTTTACGCAGAGTGTGGTGGGTGCCTGGAACGCATTGCCAGTGGAGGTGGTAGAGGCGGGCACGATAGCGTCTTTTAAGATGTATCTAGACAGATACATGAATGGGCAGGAAGTAAAGAGATACAGACCCTTAGAAAATAGGCGACAGGTTTAGATAGAGGATTTGGATCGGCATAGGCTTGGAGGGCCGAAAGGCCTGTTCCTGTGCTGTAATTTTTCTTTGTTCTTTATCACATTGCTATTTGTGGGACCTTCCTGTGCACAAATTGGCTGCTGCATTTCCTGCATTACAACCGTGACTACACTTCAGAAAGTACTTCATTGGTTGTCAAACACTTTGAGACGTCCGGTGGTCATGAAAGGTGCGATATCATCGAATAGGATCATAGAATGATTACAGCACAGAAGGAGGCCATTCGGCCTGTCGTGTTTATGGTAGCTTTCAGCAAGAGTAACTCACCTATCTTGCTCCCCCGCTGTTCCCTGTAGCCCTGCAAATTTTTCTCTTTTCAGATAATTATCCAATTTTCTTTTGACTGCCTCAATTGAATCTGCCTCCACCACACTGTTAGGTACTGCATTCCAGATCTTAACCACTTGCTGCGTAAAAAAGTTTTTCCTGATGTCGCTGTTGCTTCTTTTGCCAATCACTTTAAATCAGTGTCCTCTGGTTCTGGATCTTTTGGCCAATGGGAACAGTTTCTCCTTGTTTACTCTGTCCCAACCCCTCATGATTTTGAACACCATTACCAAATCTCCTCTTCTCCAAGGACAACAGACCCAGCTTCTCCAACCTCTCCACATAACTAAAGTTCCTCATCCCTGGAACCATTCTCGTAAATATTTTGTGCACTTGCTCTTGCCTTAACATTCTTTTGAAATGTGATGCCAAGAACCAGACACGATGCTTCAGTTGAGGCCTGTTATGACTGGGTGTGGAAGGGGACTCAGGCTCCCCTCTTGTCCCTTTCCTGGTTTGGCCGTAACAGGGTTTATCTTTTAAAACACAGCGATTTTTAGCTTACCACTTCAGTGAGTCTTTGCTCATTGCACTCTAATTGTAATTGCAAATGAACCAATCAGACAGGTTTTCTTAGGTTTAAATAAGATGTTACTTTATTAGCCTTACCACTTTAACCCAGTTAAAATTACTAAAATACGTGACACAACCATGATCACATGCATACAGGAGAAACACACACACACAAATAGATACAGAGGGGAAGAAAAAATTGGGGGCGGGGCCGCGGTGTTGAAGTAGAGTTCGTAATAAATACAATACAGGTACTGTCTTTTGTCTTTGATGTAATGTCCTTGATTGAAGTTAAGATCTTGGAGGTCTCGCTGGGGCCCGGTGCACAATTTCAGACTTGTTTCTCTGGTGCCAGAAGGCCGAAGATATGCTTTGCCTGTAGTCTAGTAGCATAGAAATTGCCACCGTGCTTTTCCTGGGACTTTGCTGGAGAAAGAGACAGAGAGAGAGAGAGAGAGAGAGACCTTCTTTCTCTTTAGTCTTCAAATTGTTGTCTGTCCTTTCTGTGTCACACAATTCAAAAAGTCCCCAGTCTGGCCAGCAGGTAAGTCATGTGTTCATTCCTTTGTTTGAAACAGCATCTTCTGGGAGGGTTGTTGATTTCAAAGCTTTGCAGTCACACTCAGTGGGGGGATGGAGTTACGGCTCTTCCACAGACAAAGAATGTTGAATTTCACTATTGCCCAGACCAATCTTGTTAATTGAATCAGTGAGCACTCCCATTGTCTCTCTATTTAACTGTCTCTCAGAATGCAAATATGCAACCATATTTTCAGCTACTCAGCTCTGTTGTTTTTTAAACAAGTTATGTGCAATGTCCAGTAAAAAAGGTTTGAGTAGTGTCCCATATGACAAAATTAATATGTTTCCATTTGGCAGGTGTGATTTCCATCAGAGGCCGGACTAGTGCTTTATACAGGTTTATCATAAATTCCTTGTTCTTGTACTCTATGCCCCTATTTATAAAACCCAGGATCTCATTTGCTTTATTAACCACTTTCTCAGCCTGCCCTGCAACCTTCAAGTATTTGTGTACATATACCCCCAGGTCCCTCTGTTCCTGCACTCCCTTTAGAATTGTATCCTTTAATTTATATTGCCTCTCCTCAATCATCCTACCAAAATGAATTACTTCACACTTTTCTGCATTGTTTCATCTGCCATTTGTCCACCTATTCCATCAGCCTGTCTATGCCCTGTTGAAGTTTATCGCTCAGTTCACAATACTTCCAAGTTCTGTGTCTTCTGCAAATTTTGAAATTGTGCCCTGGACACCCACATAAATATAAATTTATATATATAATTATAATATATATAAATGCAAGTCTTTATTTTTTAAAGGGTTAGCTTAAAGTTTTGTGAGGGAAAGTTCTTGTAAACTGCCTGAGGATTCTCCTACAATATGGTGGTCAGCATTTGAACTAAGTTCTGGGAAATAAAATAGTTAATACAGGCTTTTAAGCAATTAAGTTGTAAAGTCATTATCTTTGGCTCAGGTCCAGAGAAGAAGCACTTAGTGAGTCATAAACAGGTCACAACCTCTCGTATTTGTGTGGATTCCTTTGCTAAAAGTAAGGCTGGAAGATAATGGGGAATTGTAAATGTGGAGCCAAACTGTTTGCAGATCAATGCTTCAATACTGACTTGTTGGGGATGATTGACACAAAAGGTACAAGCCCTTCTGACACATGGGTCAATCAGTTATCCAAAACAGACTTTTATTTCCTCGACATTTACCTAGCAGGTATAAGAGGAATCCTTACCAATACAAACCTTTTAAGGACTGAGTGCCAGAGATTGGAAGCTAAATTGTAGATACACCAGTCCTCTACAGGCAGAGCTAAGAGAGTCAAGTAATTATGAGTAGCTTCACTGCTTACAATAGTTATGTAACTAAAAATGACATGAACAATTTTGGAAGATGAACCATAACAAGGATACTGAACAGGGGCAGCCTTTGATTGGGTTGATACAATTGTATTTGAGCCTAACCCAACCATTGCACGTGAAGATCTGTCAGAGGACTTCAAGTAAATCTGACTGGCTACATTCATAGCGAAGAGTGGCAGATGGTGGAGTGATTTGTTACCAGATTGCTGATATAGCCAACCTGCTTGGATAACTGTGCCTAACCAATTGCATACTGGGAATCATTATGCTACTGATTGAAGACAATCAGCATAGGATCAAAATATTCTCAACATCTTTAGGATTGGCATATTTCAAACCTAGAATTTGCTATGACAGACATAGGCTTAATACAGTTGTATGACATTCCCCTGACTGCTTTAATGCAAATGTTAAGCTATTCATTTTGAGTATGTTAATACTACACTAAAATAACAGATAAAGGAATGCCAAATGAATGCTTTAAGCAATTGGCTGTTAACACTATCAGCAGTAATTTCTTGGCTTCTGGTTTTTGTTTCAAGATATGCAGTGAATGTTGTTGAGAGGACAACTGCTGACTCCTGTAGCTGATATATTGCTTCATGTTTTCCATGATCAAAAAATATGACCTTTGTTACCACCAGGTGAGAAAGGGGTCGAGGGGTTCCCTCTCAGCCTTTGCCTGGTTTAACCGCAACATGGTTTAATTATTAAAAACACTGTTTTTAGCACCCGCCCCCCCAGTGAATCCTTGTTCACTGCTTTCCAATTGCAAGGCAAAAAAATCAAATCATTTCTTAGATTTAAACAAGAAAGGTGGAAGTTTATTAATCTTAAACTCTAATTCAGTTAATGACTACGAGTATGCGATGCGACCACGCTACTATGCATATGCGATAAACACACACGCAGATAGAGACAGAAAATGTAGAAAGAATGAAGGGGAAAGGTTTGAGGCAATATCTGGTAGTTATTTATGGTCCTTTGAGTTCAATGTGGTTTCTTTGGTTGCTGGTAAGTCTTGCTGTTTGTTGGGGCACAGTGCACATTTTAACTTGTTTCGATGTTTCTTGCGGTTTACATGTCTTCAGTGGGTCCAGAGGCTTGTGAGAAAGTGAGAGAGAGCCAGCCAGGAGAGAGGCTTTCTTGTTCCAGGTTCAGTTACAATCTGCAGTCTGACTCCAAAACTGTCCTGTGTCTAGTTCAAAAAGCCTGGACCGGCCAGTTAGTCATGTGACCAGCTGGCTTAACCACTCCTGTATTTGTGGATTTCAAAGCTCTCGGAGTGGGGGGGGGGGGGGGGGGGGGAAGGGTGTAGTGCTGTCTCCCACCCCAACAAGATGTGGATCACCATTGCCCAGCCCAATCTCTGTTAATTGAATGTGAGCAAATCTTTTGTCTCTCCAAGCACTGTCTCTTAGTATGCAAATGTCCTCCAGCCAAGTGTCTGGTGATCTCTTTTTAAACACCATTTCTTCTTTCCAGCAACAGTTTAAAATTAATGTTCATATGTCAAAATTAATATGCCTCATTCTTGGCAGATGGGGGTCTTCATGACACCTTTGTATTTTAAAATTAAGCTGTAGTTCAACATTTTTCATGGACATTACATTGAGTAGGTACAGCAAGTTGACCTTAAGTGAATTACTTTCTCTGCTTTCCCACAAAGCAAACATATTTGGAGCCTTTTCACATAACCACTAGTGTGCTTGGGGAAGGTTTAAACTAAATTGGCAGGGGGATGCCCACCAGCATATAGAAATAGAAAAGAGGAATAAGATGCATAAGATGACAGTGTTGGGCAGGACTAGAGAAGGAAATAGTTTGATATTCGGAGCAGACTGAGAAGTGCTACGAGGTATGCAAAGACAGGATTACAATGCATGTTGTAAATGCACAAAGTCTGATGAATAAGGTTGGTGAGCTACAAGCATAAACAGCAGTGTGGGAATATGATGTAGTGGCAATAATGGAAACGTGGCTTAAAAATGGTGAGGGCTGGGTGCTTAATGTACATGGATATAAAGTGTTCAGAAAAGATAGAAAAGGTAAAAAAGGGAGGTGGGGTGACAGTACTGATTAGGGAAGACATTGCAGTGTTGGAAAGGGGAGATGTCCTTGAAGGGGCAAGGACAGAATCCACTTGGTTAGAGTTGAGAAGCAAAAAGGGTATGATCATTCTACTAGGGTATTCTAAAGACCTCCAAATAGTGAGAGAGAAATAGAGGAGAAATCACAGAGATGTGCAAGAACTATAGTGTGGTGATATTGGGGGATTTTAATTACCCAAATATCAATTGTAATAACTTTAGGGTAAAGGGAAATGAGGAGGAGGAATTTCTGGATTGTGTTCAGGAGAACTTCTTTCATCAGTATGTTCTCAGCCCAAATAGAAAGGAAGCATCGCTGGATCTGATGCTGGGAAATGAGGTGGGCCAAGTAGACCAAGTGTCTGTGGGGGAGCAGTTATCATCATATCATAAGGTTTAGGCTCATAATACAGAAAAGCAAGGAAAGAAATAAGGTTGAATGACGAGGTTGGAAGAGGGCTAATTTCAATGCGATGAGAAGGGATCTAGCCAGGATAAAATGGAACCAAAGACTGACAGGAAAAAACGGTTACAGAACATTGGGTTATCTTTAAGGAAGAGATACTTCATGGACAGACTAGGTATATTCCAACAAGGGCAGAAAGTAGGGGAACCAGAAACAGGGCTCTTTGGATGGCGAGGGAAATAGTGATTATGACGAAACAAAAAAGAAAGAGGGTGTATGATGCATGCCAGGTGAATTCTTCAAGTGAGCACCAGACCAAATGAAGTAGGTTTAGAGGGGAGATGAAGAGGAAAATAATACTGCCAAAGACAGAATATGAGAATGGAATGGCAGTCAACATAAATGGAAACCCCAAAATCTTCTATCGGCAGGTAAATAGTAAGTGGGTAGTAAGAGGTGGAGTGGGGCCTATTAGGGATAAAGTGGGTAATATATACTTAGAGGCATAGGGCAATGCTAGAATACTTGAGTACTTTGTATCAGTATTTACTAAGAAAGAGGAATCTGACAAAATATCGTTAGAAGTGGAGTAGAGGCAATGGATCAGGTAAAAATTGAGACTGAGGATGTACTGGCAAGGCTGGCTATGCTTAGGGCAGATAAGTCACCTGATCCGGATAGCTTGCATCCCAGGTTGTAAAGGAATGGGGGTGGAGATAACGGAGGTGCTTGCCATAATCTTCCAATCTTCCCTGGATACAGGGGAGGTTTCAGAAGATTGGAGAGTGGAAAATGTGACACCCTTATTCAAGAAGGAGTGTAAGGAGAGTCCTAACAACTACAGATCAGTTAGTTTAACATCAGTGGTGGGTAAGGTTTTAGAAACAATAATCAAAGAAAAAAATCAAAAGGCACTAGGAGAGGTTTGAGTTAATTAAGGAAAGCCAGCACAGATTTGTAAAAGGTAGATTATGCTTGACTAATCTAATTGAATTTTTTGATGATGTAACAGAGAAAGATGATGAACGGAATGCGGTTGATGATGTCTATATGGACTTTAAGAAAGCGTTTGATAAAGTACCACATAAAATACTGGTTAACAAGACTGTGGCTCATGAAATAGGAGGGTCAGTGTCCAAATGGATAAAAAAATTGGCTTAAGAACAGAAAACAGCGAGTCGTGGTAAGTGGTTTGGTTGTTTTTCAGACTGGTGGATGGTTGACAGTGGTGTTCCCCAAGCATCGGTACCAGGACCGCTACTTTTTTTGTCATATATAAATAACTTGGATCTTGGAATCCAGAGTAGAGTTTCAAAATTTGCCAATGTTACCAAAGTTGGAGGAGTGGCAAAAAATGAGGATGATGCAAACCACCTGCAACGAGACATAGATAGGCTAGCAGAATGGGGAGACAAGTGGCTGATGGAATTTAATACAGACAACTGTGAGGTGATGCATTTTGGCAGAAGGGATAGGAAGAGGCAATATATACTTAATGGCACAGTTCTAAAAAATGTGCAGGAACAGAGGGACCTGGGGGTGTATGTGCATCGATCTTTGAAGGAGGTAGGACAAATTGAGAGAGTGATTAGCAAAGCATATGCAATCTTGGACTTCATAAATAGAGGCAGAGAGTACAAAAGCAGGGAGGCTATGCTGAACCTTTATAAAGCTCAGACTGGGCCCCAACTAGAGCATTGCATCCAGTTCTGGTCACTAAACTTTAGGAAAGATGTGAGGGTCCTCAAGGTGATGCAAAGGAGATTTACCAGAATGGTTCCAGGGATGGGGGATTTTAGTTAAAAGGTCAGGATGGAAAGCTGGGGTTGTTCCCCTGCAGCAAAGGAGATTGAGGGGAGATTTGACAGAGGTGTACAAAGATTATGACAGGCTTAGATAAGTTAGCTAAGGAAAATCCATTCCCATTAACTGATGGTACAAGGCCTAGGGGAGACCTTGGTTTTGGGCAGGAGATGCAGGGGGAATGTGAGGAAGAATTTTTTTACGCAGCAAGTGGCAATGACCTGGAACTCACTGCCCAAGACGGTGGTGGAAGCGAAGACAATCAAAGATTTCAAAATAAAATTGGATGGGCACTTGAAGGAAATAAACTTGCAGGGCTATGGGGATCACGTGGGAGAGTGGGACTGACTGAATTGCTCCGTGGAGAACCAGCATGGATTTGATGAGCTGAATGGCCTCCTATGCCATAAATAACCCTATCGGGGGAATTTTATGCTCTCCCCGCAGCAGGTTTGGATGTAGGGACAGCATAAAATTGGGTGGAATGGTGGTGGGGGGGGTGGGGGGCGGGGTGCAGATTCCCACTACCTTTCCCACCTCCGCCAAAATGTAGTCCAGGGCGGGAAAGCCTGTGAAAGGCTTTTCCACCGCACCGCCAATTTGAGGCCCTTAACTGGGAAATTAATCCCCAATTAAGAGTCTCATCCCGCTGCTGCCGCAATTAGCTGTGCGGTGGGCAGCCCTGTCATCACACGGTAATCATGTCACGAAAAATTGTGTGGGCTGCTTCCTGGCTCTGGGATGAGGGACCCAGCCACCCCATGCCCTTGCTAGAGAGCCCCCCTACACCTTCCCTTCCCCACGACCCCCACCCCGCAAGATCCCTCCTGCACTTACCTACATGTGGCCTGGTTCCAGCACTGCTCCTGGGCCTCGGGTAGGTGCTCCTCCAGAAGCAGCCACTACCTCCGCTGGGTCACTGCTCAGTGGAAGAGCTGCCGGCCTCCAATTAGCCAGCAGCTCCCCAAAGGCAGGACTTCCAGTGCCAGGGTCCTTGGTCCTGTGAAAGGCCCTTCGCTGTCCCCTTAAGTGCCTGATTGGCACAAGATTCAGTGGGCCTTCTGGAGAGGAGGAGATGCTGGGTTCTCGGCGTCAATATTTCCAGACATCAAGACTCCCATCACCAGAGTAAAATCCCAGCCTATAACTCTACGAAATACATCAAACTAATCTACCTATGTTTTAATTCTGAAACAGCTTAAAATATCAACAATTGCTCAGCCCTACTATGAACCTAAACATGGCACAATCTTCTTGGAAACAAATGAGTTTGGATTTTTTGAAAAACATACAACTGAACAAAGCCCAGCACATACAACACAAATCATACAAATACATTATTGCGTGTGATGTTGTGACACTGATGATGAGGCCTGGCCCTTTTGGTTCTTTTCTTTCCTAAAATGAAAGGATTACCACATGCTTTTTCATGAAGACATTGTGGGGGATGATTTCACCTCTCCAGCATGTATAATAAAACTTTGAATGCTTTCTTTATAGGTGGGTTTACCATTTCATTACACATAGTGCACCAAGCAAATCTTCCACTTACATTGTTAAAACCATCGTTGGTGATCCCTTCCACACCTCCCTTCTACCCATTGATTTCCGATACCTTTCAAATCACCAATTTCAGTATATATTTACATCCAGCCCAATTAATCTATTCTCTATAGTGTTTTACTATATTCCTGTGTCATGCAAAATGATACAATAACACTGCAGCCAGATCGTGACCTGAGTTCAAAGAAGGGCAGTATGTGAGCCTCTCAAGAAGTTTGACTGTGAATAAAACACAATATGGAGTATAACCTCAATATGGTGTGAAATCAGATTTTTAAAAGTGCTCACAAGATCTCTTAGGCACTTTAGAAAGTTGCACAAAATTGTTTTGGATGTTTCCAGAGCATGGAGACTCCTGCCTGTGCTCTCAAAGCTTTTCATATTTGTCGACTGGGATTAGTGCTTTGTGCATTCACATGAACAGGCGTGCAGTGAGTTCTCTCTTAGTCCTCAGAGTTCGGTTCAGAACCAGACTGAATAAATAAGGTACTGCAAATGCTAAAGTCAGTTCTCTGACCAATATAAACACAGCCTTTGCATCATTCTCCACTTCATTTCTATGAGAGGCCACTACAAGGATGACATTTCAGAAGGACCACATTTTATCTTGGTGGAAGGGAACAGAAAAGAGATTGCAAGACCAATGCAGTTCATACAAGAGAAGTATATCTCATGTCAGCTGATCACAGGTCAACATTAGTGTGACCTTAGTAAAGTCCACAACTCATCGCATCCAATGAAAAGGAAGCAAAATGAATCACAACTTCACACGCAAAAAAATGAAGGGGTGAAATAGGCCTTCAGAAGGAACGTGAAATGACTAATAGCAAATTGGCAATTTGTTTTACATCCCGCTTCATTGTCATTTTCCTTTGAAGTCAATGAAAAGAAAATTGAATGGGATGTAAAGCGGGCTGCTGGTTTGTTATCACCCATTTTGTGCCACTGCTGAAGAACAATTTCACTCCCTTAGTTTGTTTCACCGAATTATATATCTCACATTGTAAGCTTGTCATCATAAAGGCTGCACTTCCAAAAATGACTAATTCATCCTTTGGGACCTGGTTTGAATCCTGTCCAGAGAATATAGTCTGAAAAGATCGTTTCAACCTGATGGCTATTAAGGCTAACCGACTAATTGAATCCTAGCAGTCTCAATCCAATTAAACAAAGACATGAATCCAAATCATATAACCCCCAATTCTGCAAGGTCAACGACACAAAATCTTGATTAGAACTGCGGAGAATGGATTGCAAATGTCATTTGGAGGCATGCTTTTTAATTGGGATCTCAGGCTTTTTATCTTTAATGGTGATGGAAGTGTTTGGCATTGATCAGTGCTTATCTGCATTGTACCAAATCTGGAAGTGGTTAAGAAAACTATTGGAAAAAAAGTTCCAAAACATGAGCTCTCATTCAATAATAAGGAAGAAAAGAAAGTCTCCAAGGGAAGAAACATCTCACTGAATAAATCTCATTTCTATTAGATATATAGGCCTCAGAATTGGTTTGCACCTGACTTTAGGAGGGTAGGGTAGTGTGAGGTGAGGAGTGGCTGGCAGCAATCCACTGTTTACAAGAGTATAGATCAATCAGTTGAAAATCAGCAGTCCCTCTGGTACACTTCCTTGGATCATAGGAAATAGGAGCAGGAGTAGGCCATATTGAGCCTGCTGCCCTTCAAACAAATCATGGCAGATCACCTACCTCTACACCAATTTTCTCCATTATCCCCATATCCCTTGATGTCATGACTGTCCAGAAATCTAGCGATTTCTGTCTTGAACATGCTCAACGGTTAAGCTTCCAGAGCCCTCTGGGATAGAGAATTCCACAGATTCCGAGGCAATTCCAATGGTAGTACACTGAAACGTTTGGAAATTAACCCGAGTCCCAGATATGCAGTGCCAGGCCTTAAGTTGGGGATTCTGCAGAGTCTTGTAAAGGATAAAATCAGGGGCACACATGTCCCTAGCTGTCAGAAGACCATCAGATTTTTGATGGTCAGTATAACCAATGAAAGTAGGTTCACATGGGGCCACTTCACTGGCAACCACTTTGAGAGACCAGACTAGGGAAAAAGCCTGTACCCCAGTGTTTGAAGGAAAGCCATCAGGATTTCATAAGCAGTGCCAATGGAGACATTTTGAACATGTTTTCAGATTCCTTGCAACCCCTGCACCTCCAGATTCATCAGCCATCACTGCAGTTTGTGGCCTCAGGGAAATATGAATGTGCAAGACTACACCTTTAACATTGCATCCAGTTTTGGTTGCTAGGCAACACAAGTGATATTCAAGTATTGAGGTAGCTCAGAGAAAAGTCACAAGACTAATTTCTACTGTTAGAGGTTTGAGTTATGAGGAAAGACATGATATATATGGGTTCTTCAGCTTGCTCCATAAACTTAAACTCATTCAAAACTTTGATGTTCGCATCCTAACTTGTCCTAAGTCCTGTTTGCCCACCACTCCTGTGCTTGCTAGCTTGCTTTGTCTCCCAGTCTGGCAACATCTTGATTTTAAAATTCTCATCCTTGTTTGCGAATCCAATCATGGCCTTGTCTTGCCTCTCCCTATCTCGGTAAACCTCTCCAGCCCTATAACCCGCTGAAATCTTTGCATTCCTCCAATTCAGGTCTCTTGCACTGGTTCCGAGTATCTGGAATTCCCTCCCAAAGCCTCTCTACCTATCTTTCCTCCTTTAAGATGCTGCTTAAAACATACCTCTTTGACCAAGTTTTTGGTCACCTGTTCTAATACCTCCTTATGTGACTGGGTGTCAAAATTTGTTTGACAAAGTGAAGTGCCTCAAGATGTTTTACTATGTTAAAGCCACTATATAAATTTCTCTTCAAGTAAAATGTGATCAACATGTGAAATAAACTTGCAGAAAGAGTAGTGGAGGCAAAAACCCAGCAATCATTTAAGATCCAATTGGATGCTACATTGCAGTTGTGGGGAAAGTTAGAATCCCTGTGGATTGATGAATTAAGTTGGGCCGAATGGTCTTCCTTTTTTGTAATTATTGTGTGTTGTAACCCCAGTGATCTGGGCACCAGGTGGGGCTAACAAATGAAGGGATACTCCCTGAATCCATCAATATTAGTGACATCAGCGATCATAGTTGTGTGTATCACTTTTCTGAATCTGGATTCATTCCCCCTCATGCATTTCCATCCCTCAGATTGCACGAGAGCAGACTGGAAAGGCAATAATACTAAACAGTGCCTGAATTACAGATATAATGCAATTTCCATGTATACAGTTTGTTTGTGACCTTTCTAACAATAGGGGTAGGTAATAATGTTTCATATGTATAAGTGGATGGTAATTAGCATAAATTATGCTGAAATGGGGAAAATCATTGTGATGATTGGACAAACAGAGCCTGGACTTCAGAGCTACACCAGCCCCAAAATATTGGATCTATAAATGCAAGGCCTGTCTAATTCCCCAACTGGTGGAGCTGGTTAGTTATTTAAATGTCATGTTGAGCACTAGATCGCATTTTAATTTGGAGAGTAGACACTTCAAGTGCAATAAAAGGAAGGCAGAGTTTCGGCTGGCTAAAGAAGAGGAGCGTAGGATCAGAAGACACCGTTTGACTAATAATTCGAACAGAAAAAGCTGGGTGGTATGTAATGCTGTTTGAACTCACAATTGACCTCAGTTGATAAGGAAAGGGTTTCTCATCTGTTATGCAAGTGTTGGGCAATGTTGTTAAATCAAGAAGAGCAATGGAAAAGAAAAACCGTGGTGGAATGTCAGTTCATGATAAATAGATAAGGACAAAGAAAGCAGAATATTAACAACGAGTGGGGCTTGGCTATGCATCTTTTTCTCAGATAGTACCTTCTCAGTATGTCATAGTATGGTATCATCTACAGGACACTGATTTAGGCGATGACCTATGTTAATAGTGTAGGGGGTGGTGGTGGGATGTGGGGAGTGAGGGTGGAAATGTGGCTGAATAAATAAGGCACCCTGGAGTTAACCTTGGAGGAAAAAAGGCTTTAAACCGAGTCAAGTCACCATTGGTACAGTAGATGTTAAGTTGTTTTCTTCATGCCAGTGTTGTTATAGATTTAAAGATTAAAATAAGATACTAGCTGACACTTATCACACATGTGGCTGGCAGAGGTATGACAGTTCTTAGTTGTGCTCCATAAGGGAAAGAAAAGGTTGCTATGAATATAGAGTATTCTATACATCTGCCTTCATTTAACCTGTCCAACCGCAAAGCATAAATATGAAGTGAGAGATCATAATGGATTTGAGAAGGGAAAGGGGAGAAAAAGCAAGCCAACTTTTCTTTAAAGAGACATTTTTTTCCCAACTGTTAACCTGGATACAGTGCCAAGAATATTTGCAGTCCTGCCCAAGTGACCATACTAATGTGTATACCTGTATATTAAAGACACAATTGTCCTCCATGACCCTGCCTGAAATGGGGCCTAAGAGCAGTGGAAAATGAGGAAGAATTCAATGCTGAGGACTACTGATGCCTCATTGCCCTGACCTGGATTTATTTCTCAAGCCCCCGCAGGACCACCATTGACCATCCCTTCTCCGCTCACCCGATGTAAATGGTGGTGGGGGAAACAGTGTTCAGGTCGCTGGCAGATTTTCCCCATTTACTGCTGCTTTCCAGAACTGCTATATGAAGATGTCAGTAATCACTGGGAAAGGGTGGTAATGGCTCAGAGTACCCCATTGCTCTTCTTGATTTAGCAACATTGCCCAACACTTGCATGACAGATGAGAAACCCTTTCCTTATCAACTGAAGTCAATTGTGAGTTCAGACAGCTTTACATACCACCCAGCTTTTTCTGTTCGAATTATTAGTCAAATGGTGCCTTCTGATCCTACGCTCCTCTTCTTTAGCCAGCAGAAACTCTGCCTTCCTTTCATTGCACTTGAAGTGTTTACTCTCCAAATTAAAATGCGACCGAATGCTCAATGTGACATTTAAATAACTAACCAGCTCCACTAGTTAGGTAATTAGACCAGCCTTGCATTTATAGATCCAACATTTTGGGGCTGGTGTAGCTCTGTTTGTCCAATCGTCACAATGATTTTCCCCATTTCAGCATAATTTATGCTAATTACCATCCACATAATCAGATGTGAAACATTATTAGCTACCCTTATAGTTAGTACAGTCATAAACTGTATACAATGTGCAGATTGTATTATATCTGTAATTTTGGCATTGTTTAGTATTATTGCCTTTCCAGTCTGCTCTCGTGCAATCTGAGAGATGGAAATGCGTGAGGGGGAATGAATCCAGATTCAGAAAAGTGATACACACAACTATGATCACTGATGTCACTAATAATGATGGATTCAGGCAGTATCCCTTCATTTTTTAGCCCCACCTGGTGCCCAGACCACTGGGGTTGCAACAGATGAAAGTTACAAATGAGGAAGGCCATTTGGCCCATCGTAACTCATCAATCCACAGAAATTCTAACTTCTATCCCTCTTGCCAGCCTATCCTCTGTTTCCAATCTTCTCTATACTTAGCTTAAATTGTGGCTCTGGTCACTGATGAAACCTACTAAGTTGCCAATTTCTCAATCGCCAGGACTTTTTTGCTCCTTTAAATGCCCAGTTGCTGCTTGTGATGCTGCAGTATTGTCAGGATGTTGTGACTGTCTAGTGATGGGCTTTCCATTTGAAGGTAGGAATCTTTGCTCAAAGAGCCAGCTATGCATTTTCAGTGTCTGCTGATCCATTGAAGGGGAAATGGGTTTGAGATTGGGTCAGAGTAGCAGAGGTGGGTGAGGTGGGTGGGAATCCCACCCTGCTGAGGCTCTATGCACAGAGACAAATCTACCCCCAGGTCTCAGCAGGGTACTTGATCACGGAACACAACACAGTTGATTCCAGTCCAGTTCTCACCTGGAATCCAAGGGGAGTCATTTGATAGCATTCAAAGAAAGCACATACTGCTAACCTTTCTCCCCTTCTCTACCGCAGAACACTGAAAGCACACACTGCCACCAAATTAGAGATCAGATAATGGAGCAACGGTCCAAAAATTGAACTGGGATCCTCCTTATCTTTCTCTATTCAATGTGGAACTGTGGAACAATGGAGTGTAAATTTAACAGCTGTGCCATCCAGGGCTCCCAGGCTGCCCTCATAAAGGCGTTTGCCATGTGGTGTTACTGGTTCTCAGATAACTGATAACTTCATTATAGCCTAAGCCGCTTGCAACACATAGGGCTGGATTTTATGGGCCTCCCTGAGGCAGGAGGGCACATCGCCACCCTGTCGCCAAGCGATTTTCCCCCGAGGGTGGGATAGGCTGCCGATGGCCTTGCTGCCTAGATGCCAATTGAGTCAATCTTTGGCCCACAGGAGACCCTGCCCAGGAAACAATGCACCTCCCAGGATCCCCTTCCCCCTGGAATTTATAACCACTCCCCACCCCCCTCACCAGGGCCTTCCGGCCTGGCCCCAGTGACCCCGCCTCACTTACCTGAGGTCCGGGGTTCCAGCGCTGGGCCTGGGTCCAAAGTCTCTGCAGTACCAGCAATGGCCACCAATCCCGGTAAAGCTGCCGATAATGCTGCACTGCTGGCCCTGTGATTGGCCAGCAGCTCTTGAAGGCAGGAACTCCATCTTTAAAGAGACAGGAATCCTGGCGCCGGAAACTTTGCCTCCGGAACAACAGAGAATCGCGCTGGAGGACACAAAAAGGCCAAGGCAGTGCTCCCCTATCCTTTTCAGCCCAGTGCCGGGAGCCCTGCCTCCTCCACAAAATCCAGGCCATAGTTGTTTTTAACAAAGTAAAAAAAGTGAATGACCAGTATCAAAACACCATGGTATCTGTCATGAAGACCTCCAACTGCCAAGATTGAGGCATATTAATTTTGTCACCTGAACATTAATTTTAAACTGTTGCTGGAGTGAAGAGATGACTTGTTTAAAGAGATCAGCAATGGCTGGAAAGCATTTGCATACTAAGAAACAATGCTTGCGAGAGACAATAGGAACTGCTCACTGATTCAATTATCAGAGATTGGTCTGGGCAATGGTGATCCACATCTTGTTGGTGTAAGAAACAGCACTACACACCTGTACCTACCCCCCGCCCCCCACCAAGAGCTTTGGAATCCACAAACACAGGTTAAAAAAAACAAGTCACATGACTAACCTGCTGGCCCAGGTCTGGTTTTGGACTGCTTACAGGAAAGATTGGGTCAGACTGCAGATTGCAACTGAAGTTGCAACAAAAGCCTCTCTCCTGCCTGGCTCTCTTTCTCCCACTAACTTCCAGATCCACTGAAGTCACTTAAACCTCAAGAGAGAAAAGACTCCTACATCGAAACAGGTTTTAAAGCGTGCACTGGGCCCCAACAAAATGGCAAGATTTAACGGCAACCAAAGACTCTACATCAAACTCAAAGGACCATAAATAGAAACCCAGCTATTGCCTCAAACATTTCCCCTTTATTCTTTCTACTTTTTCTGTCTCTATCTGCACGTGTGTTTATTGCATATGCATGTTAGCATTGTTGCATCTTGTATTCCTAGTTGTTAACTGAATTAGAGTTTACGATTAATAAACTTCCACCTTTCTTGTTTAAATCTCAGAAAACCTGTCTGATTGTTTTCTTTGCCTTACAATTGGAAAGCAGTGAACAAGGATTCACTGAGGGGGGAACGAAAAACAAGGTGTTTTTAAAATTAAACCCTGTTATGGTTAAACCAGGCAAAGGCTGAGAGGGAACCCCTAGACCCCTTTCTCACCTGGTCATAACAGAAATTTGGGGGCTAGCGTCCGGGATTGACCCACAGAAAAACAACAGAAATTGGAAGTGGGAAGCCAAATTGTTCCCAATCAAAAAAGAGCAAGATTACAACAAAGGTTTTCTTGTGGTTGTGTATGCTTGAATACTAACATGTCTGCAACTGAAGCTAGTAGCTCTCCAAGCAAGAGTGAAGTCACTTGGGATAAGTTAAAAGCACTGTCGATGGAAGGGTTGGGAAAAATGGCTGAGCAGTGTGGGATCACTGTCCGTGCCAAGGCTAGAAAGTCTGAACTCCTAAGACAAGTGACCAACCATTTTTCCCTTGAACCTGAGGAAGCAGAAACAGGGTTAGAAGTAGACTCCGACAGGGTATTGCTAGCAAAGATACAACTGGAACAGAGGAAACTTGAATTTGAAGAAAGAGAAAGAGAAAGAAAGAACCTTTTAGAAAGGACGTGAAGAAAAACAGCGAGAGGAGAGGGAGAAAGAAGGAGCCTTCCAGAAGGAATGCAAGGAGAGACAGCTGAGGTGAATTGAGTTAACTAGGGGGCGACAGAGTAACCCCAGTTCAAGCATGGCCCATTTGGAGAAGCGTAATTCAGGGCTGGGTACAGAATTGTTAAAACTTTTCCAATTGATCCCTAAATTCAATGAGGGAGATGTGGGAGCGTTTTTTGTATCTTTTGAAAAACTGGCAAGGCAATTAAAGTGGCCAGCTGAGGCTTGGACTCTCCTGCTACAAAGCAAGCTAACTGGAAAAGCTTGTGAGCTTTATTCCATGTTGCCAGATGAGAGTTCAACCAATGATGAACTGACAAAAAATGCTATCCTCGGGGCTTATGAGCTTGTACCAGAAGCCTATTGCCAAAAGTTTAGAACCCTCAAGAAGCAAGTTAATCAAACTTACCTGGAGTTTGAGAGAAATAAGCAGCTGGCTTTTGACCGGTGGCTGAGGGCTCTTAAAGTGCAGCTCAGCTATGAAAATCTCAGAGAGGTAATTTTGCGAGAGGAATTTACAAACTCTCTCTCCCTCTCCATAAAGACACATGTAGAGGAACAGAAGGGTTCATAGAGCCTGGCAAGCCACAGTGCTGGCTGATGAGTTTGCTCTCATTTATGTCAGTTCCCCAGGGGAAAACATTTCCTAGCCAGCCCCACAAATCCGAAAAGGACAAAGGGTGGGAAGGTGATAGAAGCCCAAGCTGTCCTGGAGGGAAAGAAAAGCAGGAGATACAGAGGTCCCTCCTCCAGCCAAAAAGGAAGGTGCTATAAGTAGGAGCGAGACCATTGTAATAAAGCAGGGTATTTAAGAGCTGCTGGAAACTAAAGTGTAAACCTGAAGGGTAAATCGAGGAACACCCACTCAGTGAAGGAGAAGGGACCGTGATGGAAAACACAGCAGAACAAGCTGTGGCTTTAATTGCAATAAGAGTCAGACCGAGGAAACCTACTGCTGTAAGTGCAGGAAAATTTAATAGGATTCCTGAGGATTATCAGGGTTTTGCATCTGAAGGGAAAGCAAGTGCATACCCCTCGAGTGGGGCAAGCAAGCCCACAGTATTCCTCAGGGACACAGGGGTCACTAGATACCTTTTACTGGGAAAAGGCCTGACCTTTCCCCCAGAAGGTGCAGTAAACACCAGAATGGTGATGAATGGTATTGGACAGCAGTGTACACCTGTACCTTTACACCGTGTGCACTTGGAGTGTGACCTAGTTTTGGGTCTGGTGACCGTAGGGATTGTCCCTAGTTTGCCTGTGGATGGGGTTGATCTGCTCCCAGGTAATGATCTGGCAGGGACTAATGTGGTAGCTTCCCCAGTAGTGAAAGAGAGACCACAGGAGGTCAGAGAGGCAGGGCAGTGGTAGGAGACGATCCCCTGCCGTTTCCCTGAATGTGTAGTGAATCATAGAGTTATACAGCACAGAAACAGGCCCTTCGACCCATCGTGTCTGTGACGGCCATCAAGCACCTAACTATTCTTCTCCCATTTTCCAGCACTTGGCCTGTAGCTTTGCATGCTATGGCGCTTCAAATGCTCATCTAAATTCTTCTTAAATGTAGTGAGGGTTCCTGCCTCTACCACCTCTTCAGGTAGTGCGTTCCAGATTCCAACCACCCTCTGGGTGAAATTTTTTTTCCTCAAATCCCCTCTAAACCGCCTGCCCCTTACCTTAAATCTATGCCCCCTGGTTATTGACTCCTGCGCTAAGGGAAAAAGTTTCTTCCTATCTAAGCTGTCAATGCCCCTCATAATTTTGTATACCTTAATCAGCTCCCCCACTCAGCATTCTCTGTTCCAACAAAAACAACCCTAGCCTTTTCAGTCTCTCTTCATAGCTGAAATGCTCCAGCCCAGGCAACATCCTGATGAATCTCCTATGTACCCTCTCCAATGCAATCACATCCTTCCTGTAGTGTGGTGCCCAGAACTGTACACATTGCTCCAGCTGTGGCCCAACTAGCGTTTTATACAGTTCCATCATAATTTCCCTGCTCTTATATTCTATGCCTCGGCTAATAAAGACAAGTATTCCATATGCCTTCCTAACCACCTTATCTACCTGTGTTGATGCCTTCAGTGATCTATGGACAAGTACACCAAGATCACTCTGACCTTCTGTACTTCCTAGGGTCCTACCATCCATTGTATATTCCCTTGCCTTGTTAGTCCTCCCAAAATGCATCACCTCACACTTCTCAGGATTAAGTTCCATTTGCCACTGCTCTGCCCATCTTACCAGCCCATCTATATCGTCCTGTAATCTAAGGCTTTCCTCCTCACTATTTACAACATCACCAATTTTCGTGTCATCTGCAAACTTACTTATCATTCCTCCTATATTCACGTTTAAATCATTAATGTGCACTACATACATCAAGGGTCCCAGCACCAATCCCTGTGGTACACCACTGGGCACAGGCTTCCACTCGCAAAAACAACCCTTGACCATCACCCTCTGCCTCCCGCCATGAAGCCAATTTTGGATCCACTTTGCCAAATTGCCCTGGATCCCATGGGCTCTTACCTTCTTAACCAATCTCCCATGCGGGACCTTATCAAAAGCCTTACTGAAGTCCATGCAGACTACATCAACTGCTTTACCCTCATCTACACATCTAGTCACCACCTCGAATAATTCAGTCAAGTTTGTTAGACACGATCTCCCCCTGACAAAGCCATGCTGACTATCCCTGATTAATCCCTGCCTCTCCAAGTAGAGATTAATCATGTCCCTTAGAATTTTTTCCAATAGTTTCCCTACCACTGATGTTAGACTCACTGACCTGTAATTACGTGTTTTATCCCTGCTACCCTTCTTGAATAATGGCACCACATTTGCTGTCCTCCAGTCCTCTGGTACCTTTCCTGTGGCCAGAGAGGATTTGAAAATTTGTGTCAGAGCTCCTGCTATCTCCTCCCTTGCCTCACATAACAGTCTGGGATACATCTCATCTGGGCCTGGGGATTTATCCATTTTTAAGCCCACTAAAACAGCTAATACATCCTCCCTTTCAATGCTAATTTGTTCAAGTATATCACAACCCCCCTCCCTAATCTCTACACCTACATCATTCTTCTCCATAGTGAACATCGATGCAAATTAATCATTTAAAACCTCACCTATGTCCTCCGGCTCCACACACAGATTTCCACTTTGGTCCCTAATGGGCCTTATTCTTTCCCTGGTTATCCTCTTGCCCTTAATATACTTATAAAATGCCTTAGGATTTTCCTTTATCTTGCCTGCCTGTGTTTTTTCATGTCCCCTCTTCACTCTCCTAATTACTTTTTAAAGTACCGCCCTATACTTTCTATAATCCTTTCGTGCCTCCGCTGTTTTCAGCGCTCCGCATCTGCCATAAGCCTCCTTTTTTTTCCTGATCCAATCCTCTATATCCCTTGATATCCAGGGTTTCCCGGGCTTGTTGATCCTACTCTTCACCTTAACGGGTACATGTTGGCTCTGAACCCTCACTATTTCCTCTTTGAATGACTCCTGCTGGTCTGATGTAGACTTTCTGACAAGTAGCTTCTTCCAGTCCACTCTGGTCAGATCCTGTTTTATCATATTGAAATCGGCCTTCCCCCAATTCAGTACCTTTATTTCCAGACGGTCTTTGTCCTTTTCCATAACTACCTTAAATCCTGCAGAGTTATGGTCACTATCCCCAAAATGCTCCCCTACTGACACTTCTACCACTTGTCCAGCTTCATTCCTTAGGATTAGGTCCAGTACCGCCCCTTCTCTTGTTCGGACTTTCTACGTACTGGCTCAAAAAGCTCTCCTGTATGCATTTTAAGAGATCCGCCCCCTTTAAGCCTTTTACACTAGACTATCCCAGTTGATACTAGGTAAGTTGAAATCCCTACTATTATTACCCTATTATTTTTACACTTCTCTGAGATTTGTCTACATATCTGGTCCTCTATCTCTCCCTGACTGTTTGGAGGCATGTAGAACACTCCCAGCCAAGTGATTGCCCCCTTTTTGTTTTTACGTTCTACCCAAATGGCCTCATTTGAAGAATCTTCTAAGATATCATCTCTCTGTACTGCAGTAATTGACTCCTTGATCAACAGTGCAATGCCACCTCTCTTTTATCCCCTTCCCTGTCACGCCTGAAGATTCTGTACCCTGGAATATTGAGCTGCCAGTCCTGCCCCTCCCTCAACCATGTCCCTGTGATAGCAACAATATCATAATCCCATGTGCTAATCAACGCCCTCAATTCATTTGTCTTACTAGTAAGACTCCTTGCATTAAAATAGATGCAATCCAGCCTTGCATTTTTCCCTTGTGCCTAAACAGGTCTATATTTGCTCTGCCTTCCAGACTGACTCAGTTTCTCTTCTATATTTGACTGAGCCTCACCCCCTACTGTACCTCCACTCTGTATCCCATTCCCCTGCCAAACTCGTCTAAAGCCCCCAAACAGCACTAGCAAACCTCCCAGCAAGGATGTTGGTCCCGTTACGGTTCAGGTGCAACCCGTCCAACTTGTACAGGTCCCACCTTTTCCAGAAACAGACCCAGTGATCCAGGAAACTAAAGCCCTCCCTCCTGCACCATCTCTTCAGCCACACATTCATCTGCTCTATCCTCCTATTCCTATACTCACTTGCATGTGGCACCGGGAGTAATCCAGAGATGAAACCTTTGTGGTCCTGCTTTTTAATGTGCTGCCTGGCTCCCTAAATCCTTGTTGCAGGACTTCATCCCTCTTTTTACCTATGTGGTTGATACCAATGTGTACCACGACCTCTGACTGTTCACCCTCCCCCTTCAGAATGTCCTGCAGCCGCTCCGTGACATCCTTGACCCTAGCACCAGGAAGGCAACATACCATCCTGGATTCACGTTTGCGGCCAAAGAAACACCTATCTGTACCTCTTACGACAGCATCCCCTATCACTATAGCTCTTCCACTCCTTTTCCTTCCCTGCTGTGCAACAGAGCCATCCGTGGTGCCATGAACTTGGCTGTTGCTGCTTTCCCCTAGGAGGCCATCTCCCCCAACAGTATCCAAAGTGGTATATCTGTTTGAGAGGGGGATGGCCACAGGGGACTCCTGCACTACCTGCCTGCGGCTACTACTCTGCCTGGTGGTCACCCATCCCTTTTCAGCCTGTGCAACAATTACCTGCGGTGTGATCACCTTGCTAAACGTGCTATCCACGACATCCTCAGAATCAAAGATGTTCCACAGTGAATCTACCCACAGCTCCAGCTCCATAATGTGGGTAGCCAGTAGCTGCAGCTGGATACGCTTCCTACAGACATGGTCGTCGGGGACACTGGAAGCGTCCCTGATTTCCCACATAATGCAGGAGAAGCATATCACGGGTGCAAGCTCTCCTGCCATGACTTACTTTTAGATGAATTAGTTACTCCCTTTAAAAAAATACTCATTACACTAGGAGCCTTGTTCTACTCCAAACAAAGAACAAAGAACAAAGAACAAAGAACAGTACAGCACAGGAACAGGCCATTCGGCCCTCCAAGCCTGCGCCGATCTTGATGCCTGCCTAAACTAAAACCTTCTGCACTTCCGGGGCCCATATCCCTCTATTCCCATCCTATTCATGTATTTGTCAAGATGCCTCTTAAACGTCGCTATCGTACCAGCTTCGACCACCTCCCCCGGCAGCAGGTTCCAGGCACTCACCACCCTCTGTGTAAAGAACTTGTCTCGCACATCCCCTCTAAACTTTGCCCCTCTCACCTTAAACCTATGTCCCCTAGTAACTGACACTTCCACCCTGGGAAAAAGCTTCTGACTATCCACTCTGTCCATGCTGCTCATAACTTTGTAAACCTGATCATGTCGCCCCTCCACCTCCGTCGTTCCAGTGAAAACAATCCAAGTTTATCCAACCTCTAATCATAGCTAATGCCCTCCAGACCAGGCAACATCCTGGTAAACCTCTTCTGTACCGTCTCCAAAGCCTCCGCGTCCTTCTGGTAGTGTGGCAACCAGAATTGCACGCAATATTCTAAATGTGGTCTAACTAAAGTTCTGTACAGCTGCAGCATGACTTGCCAATTTTTATACTCTATGCCCCGACCGATGAAGGCAAGCATACCGTATGCCTTCTTGACTATCTTATCCACCTGCATTGCCACTTTCAGTGACCTGTGGACCTGTACGCCCAGATCTCTCTGCCTGTCAATACACCTAAGGGTTCTGCCATTTACTGTATACTTCCCACATGCATTAGACCTTCCAAAATGCATTACCTCACATTTGTCAGGATTAAACTCCATCTGCCATTTCTCCGCCCAAGTCTCCAACCGATCTATATCCTGCTGTATCCTCTGTCAATCCTCATCACTATCCGTAACTCCACCAACCTTTGTGTCGTCCGCAAACTTACTAATCAGACCAGCTACATTTTCCTCCAAATCATTTATATATACTACAAACAGCAAAGGTCCCAGCAGTTCCGAAGAAGGGTCACTGACCAGAAACGTTAACTCTGCTTCTCTTTCCACAGATGCTGCCAGACCAGCTGAGTGGTTCCAGCATTTCTTGTTTTTATTTTGTCCCAGCACAGATCCCTGCGGAACACCATTAGTCACAGCTCTCCATTCAGAAAAGCACCCTTCCACTGCCACCCTCTGTCTTCTATAACCGAGCCAGTTCTGTATCCATCTTGCCAGCTCACCTTTGATCCCGTATGACTTCACCTTCTGTACCAGTCTGCCATGAGGGACCTTGTCAAAGGCTTTACTGAAGTCCAAATAGATAATATCCACTGCCCTTCCTTCATCAATCAACACTACCCACTAAAATTTAATTACACTAATTTAAAAAAAAATAACTTTCCCCTTATTTTTTTAAGCTATTTAAATTGACTAACAGCTGTTCCTTACCCAACCAATCACCTTGCAGATTTCCCATGATGTCACTGCAAGTCTTTTTGTTCCTCTTTAAAGTCTCAGTGCATGCCGAGAGAGACAGGGAGCCTGCCACCACTCCGGATCAGCTTCCTCGCAGGTTTGCCAGTCGCCGCTCCACTCCCAGGTAAGTAAGGGCCTCGAGCCCCACTCTTTATTTATCGCCTGCCACCACTCCGAATCAGCTTCCTCGCAGGTCCGCCATTCGCCGCTCCACTCCCAGGTAATCAGGATGGAGGCGGTGGCGAAGTGGTATTGTCACTGGACTAATAACCCAGAGACCCAGGGTATTGCTCTGGGGACATGGGTTCAAATCCCACCAGAGCAGATGGAATTTGAATTCAATTAATATATCTGGAATTAAAAAGCTAGTCTAATGATGGCCATGAAACTATTGTTGAATTTTGTAAAAACCCATCTGGTTCACGAATATCCTTTAGGGAAGGAAATCTGCTGTCTTTACCGGGTCTGGCCTACATGTGACTCCAGACCCACAGCAATGTGGTTGACACTTACATGCCCTCTGAAATGGCCGAGCAAGCCACTCAGTTGTACCTAACAGCTACAAAGTCAATAAAAAGGAATGAAACCGGACAGACCACCCGGCATCGACCTAGGCACCGGAAACGACAACAGCAAACCCAGCCCTGTCGACCCTGCAAAGTCCTCCTTACTAACATCTGGGGGCTTGTGCCAAAGTTGGGAGAGCTGTCCCATAGACTAGTCAAGCAACAGCCTGACGTAGTCATACTCTCGGAATCATACCTCACAGACAATGTCCCAGACACTGCAATCACTATCCCTGGGTATGTCCTGTCTCACCGTCAGGACAGACCCAACAGAGTGGCGGCACAGTGGTACACAGTAGGGGGGAAGTTGCCTTGGGAGTCCTCAACATCGACTCTGGACCTCATGAAATCTCATGGCATCAGATCAAACATGGACAAGGAAACCTCCTGCTGATTACCACCTACCGCCCTCCCTCAGCTGATGAGTCAGTACTCCTCCATGTTGAACAGCACTTGGAGGAAGCACTGACGGTGGCGAGGGCACAGAATGTACTCTAGGTGGGGGACTTCAATGTCCATCACCGAGTGGCTCGGTAGCACCACTACTGACCGGGCTGGTCGAGTCCCAAAGGGCATATCTGCTAGGCTGGATATGCGGCAGGTGGTGAGGGAACCAACAAGAGGGGAAAACATACTTGACCTCGTCCTCACCAATCTGCCTGCCGCAGATGCATCTGTCCATGATTGTATTGGTTGGAGTGACCACCGCACAGTCCTTGTGGAGACAAAGTCCCGTCTTCACATTGAGGATACCCTCCATCGTGTTGTGTGGCACAACCACCGTGCTAAATGGGATAGATTTCAAACAGATCTAGCAATGCAAAACTGGGCATCCATGAGGCGCTGTGGGCCATCAGCAGCAGCAGAATTGTACTCAACCACAATCTGTAACCTCATGGCCCGGCATATCCCCCACTCTACCATTACCATCAAGCCAGGAGACCAACCCTGGTTCAATGAAGAGTGCAGGAGGGCATGCCAGGAGCAGCATCAGGCATACCTCAAAATGAGGTATCAACCTGGTGAAGCTACAACACAGGACTATCTGCGTGCCAAACTGCATAAGCAGCATGCGATAGACAGAGCTAAGTGATCCCATAACCAACGGATCAGATCTAAGCTCTGCAGTCCTGCCACATCCAGCTGTGAATGGTGGTGGACAATTAAACAACTAACTGGAGGAGCTGGCTCCACAAATATCCCTATCCTCAATGATGGGGGAGCCCAGCACATCAGTGCGAAAGATAAGGCTGAAGCACTTGCAACAATCTTCAGCCAGAAGTGCCAAGCTGATGATCCGTCTCGGCCTCCTCCTGAAGTCCCCAGCATCACAGATGCCAGACTTCAGCCAATTCGATTCATTCCGCGTGATATCAAGAAACGGCTGAAGGCACTGGATACTGCAAAGGCTATGGGCCCTGACAATATTCCAGCAATAGTACTGAAGACCTGTGCTCCAGAACTTGCCGCACCCCTAGCCAAGCTGTTCCAGTACAGCTACAACACTGGCATCTACCCTGCAATGTGGAAAACTGCCCAGGTATGTCCTGTGCACAAAAAGCAGGACAAGTCCAACCCGGCCAATTACCGCCCCATCAGCCTACTCTCAATCATCTGTAAAGTGATGGAAGGTGTCATCAACAGTGCCATCAAGCGACACCTACTGAGCAATAACCTGCTCAGTGACGCTCAGTTTGGGTTCCGCCAGGGCCACTCAGTTCCTGACCTCATTACAGCCTTGGTTCAAACATGGACAAAAGAGCTGAACTCAAGAGGTGAGGTGAGAATGACTGCTCTTGACATCAAGGGACCATTTGACCAAGTATGGCATCAAGGAGCCCTAGCAAAACTAAGGTCAATGGGAATCAAGGGGAAAACCCTTTGCTGGCTGGAGTCATACCTGGCGCAAAGGAAGGTGGTTGTGGTTGTTGGAGGTCAATCATCTAAGCTCCAGGACATCACTGCAGGAGTTCCTCAGGGTCGTGTCCTAGGCCCAACCATCTTCAGCTGCTTCATCAATGACCTTCCTTGAATCATAAGGTCAGAAGAGGGGATGTTTGCTGATGATTGCACAATGTTCAGCACCATTTGTGACTCCTCAGATACTCCTCAGAGACTGCTGCAGAAATGCAGCAAGACCTGGACAATATCCAGGCTTGGGCTGATAAGTGGCAAGTAACATTCGTGCCATACAAGTGCTAGGCAATGACCATCGCCAACAAGAGAGAATCTAAACATCTCCCCTTGACATTCAACAGCATTACCATCGCTGAATCCCCCACTATCAACATCCTAGGGGCTACCATTGACCAGAAACTGAGTGGAGTAGCCATATAAATACCGTGGCTACAAGAGCAGGTCAGAGGCTAGGAATCCTGAGGCGAGTAACTCACCTCCTGACTCCCCAAAACCTGTCCACCATCTACAAGGCACAAATCAGGAGTGTGATGGAATACTCTCCACTTGCCTGGATGGGTGCAGCTCCAACAATACTCAAGAAGCTCGACACCATCCAGGACAAAGCAGCCTGCTTGATTGGCTTGATTGCAGATTGCAACTGAACTTGGAACAAGAGCCTCTCTCCTGTCTGGCTCTCTCTTTCCCATTAACTTCCAGATCCACTGAAGTCACTTGAACCTCAAGAAAGAAAAGACTCCTCCATCGAAACAGATTTTAAAGCATGCACTGGGCCCCAACAAAACAGCAAGACTCACCGGCAACCAAAGACTGTATATTGAACCAAAGGACTGTAAATAACTACCAGATATTGCCTCAAACTTTTCCCCTTTATTCTTTCTATTTTTTCTGTCTCTATCTGTGTGCCTGTGTGTTTATCACGTATGCATGCTATTGTGGCCTTGTCATGTATTCGTAGTTGTTTACTGAATTAGAGTTACATTAATAAACTTCCACTTTTCTTGTTTAAATTGAAGAAAACCTGTCTGATTGATTTCTTTGCCTTACAATTGGAAAGCAGTGAACAAGGATTCACTGAGGGACAGCTAAACGACGATGTTTTTAAAATTAAACCCTGTTATGGTTAAACCAGGCAATGGCTAAGAGGGAACCCCTCGACCCCTTTCTCACCTGGTCGTAACAGTATCATTGATGCAAATTTGAAGTTGCTGCAAAATAGGCTGTACAAGAAACAGTGAAAACTCCTGAGATTGAGGAAAATGATTTCCATCGGTTCATTTTTGGGGATTTTCTGAGGACAACATTTGATCTAGATCAGCACCAGCCTTGTCAAGATATAATTCAATGGGTGAATTTTCACTCATACAGCCGGATGGTGAACAAGCAGTAATTGATTGGCTGCTCATTTTACACCCTGCCCAATTTTATTTGTTATTGAAGTCACTGGAAGTAAAAATCATGTGGGGCGTAAAATGGGGTCGAGACATGAACACCTATTCACTGCTCCATGTTTTCCACCCACTGGTAGGATTTCACCCAAAGCTAAGCATTTGTTTTGTTGCAATTAGTTATGTATTTATAAGAGACTAACAGCATACCTGTAACATATTAAAGATAGCACAAATGTCCGATAATAACAACAGCAACTTGCATCTATATATAACCTTTGACATAGTAAATAGATCCCAAAGCACTTCACACGAGTATTATCAGACAAAATCTGACACCAAGGGCAGGATTTTTAGGCCCCCATGCGTTGCGAGTGCAGGGTTGGGCAGGCACAAAATTCCGCACTGCCGACCATCTGATGCTGTTTGCTGGCCCCATCCTGTCCCCAGGCCATTTTCCCAGAGGCGGAATTGGACTCATGCGGAAAATCACTGCCAAGTGACTTTTCCCAACACAGTGAGGGGTTGTGACCTCCATTTGACCCTGGTGCCAGGGTCCTGACCCAAAGGGCAATATCGTGCCCCAAGCCACTAAGGAGATATTAGGACAGGTGACCAAAAGCTTGGTCAAGGAGATAGGTTTTAAGGAGCAATAGCAGAGGAGGAGAGTGAAATAGAGAGATGGAGAGGTTTAAGGAGGGAATTCCAGAGCTTAGGGTCCAGGCAGTTGAAGGCACAGTCACCAGTAGTGGAGCAATGAAAATTGGGAAGGTGCAAAAAGCTAGAATTGGAGGTGTGCAGAGATCTTGGAGAGTCGTGGAACGGGAAGAGATTACAGAGATAAGTAGATGCGAGGCTATTGACGAATTCGAAAACAGAGATTATAATTGTAAAACTGAGGCATTGCCAGACAGGGTAACAATGCAGGCCAGGGATCACAGGGGCAATGGCTGTATGACTTTCTGTAACGCTTTTTACTTGTTACACTTTCCCCATTATATTTTATTGATGATACCCTTATTGTTATAAGATAGAATATTCTCATATTTACTATAATACCATGGGAGATCTACTTGTAACATAAATTAAAAGTAACTTAATTTGATATGGTTAATAGTATTTTAGAATTTAGTTACCAAGTAAAGTGAATGTGCATCAATCCTTCATCTCTATCCATTTCATTACTGCAAATAAAGCCACGGTATTAATATAGATTGAAGATTGGTTAACGGACAGAGAACAGAAAACAGGAACAAACAGGCCATTTTAAGGTTGGTAGGCTGTTATTAATGGGGTACCGCAAAGATCTTTATTGGGGTCTCAGCTATCTACAAACTGTGTTAATGATTTAAATGTGGGGACTGAGTGTACTGTATCCAAGTTTGCTGACAATACAAAGTTAGCTGGGGAAGTAAGCAGTGAGGAGGATACAAGGGAGCTTCAAAAGGATTTAAACAGGTTAAATGATTGGACAAGAACATGGTAGGTGGAATATATGTGGAGAAGTATGATGTTATCCACCTTGGTAGGAAAAATAGAAAAGCAGAATATTTTTTAGAAGGGGAGAAACTGGGAAATGTTGGTATTCGGTGGGATCTGGGTGTATGCAGGTACAGCAAGCAATTAGGAAAGCAAATGGTTTGTTGACCTTTATTACAAAGGGATTAGAGTATAAGAGTAAAGAAGTCTTAGTACAATTATATGGGGCCTTAATGAGACCACACCTGGGGGAGTGTGTACAGTTTTGGTCTGCACTAGGTTTACTAGGCAGATTTCTGGGCTGAGGACATTGTACCATGAGGAGAAATTGAGTAGACAAGATCTACATTTGCTGAAGTTCAGAAGAATGGGAGGTGATCACATTAAAACATAAAAAATTCTTAAGGGATCCACAGGGTAGATTTTGGGAAGATGTTGTCCTTGGCTGTGGAGCCTAGAACTAGAGGTAACAAATTCAAAGGCAAGTAGAATGTAAGGATAAACAAGTAGAAAATAAGCCATAGAAATTGAAACTGCCACTGTTTAAAGCATTGTGATAAGACGACATGTGAAGTATTTTGACCTATCTTTGTCACTTTATTTATGAAATGATACACTGAAGAGAATTTGAAGTATGGGAATAATAATAGTTCAAGGGTTTAGATCAATGAGCTATGAAAAGGAGGCTAATGGAGTTCAATATTTTCTCATTGGAGAAAAAAGAATATTAAGGGAGAAATGATCCATGCTATTAACACTGTGAAGGAATCAATAGAGTGGATTTAATATTTTGAGATATTTTGTGCAGACTGAAGAAGTAGAAGAAAATGATTTAAATTAAGGCAGCCATAAAGATATGCAGTTCAGGGAGCTATTCCATCACAAATAGCATTGTAAGCAGCTAACATAATGGTTGAACTATTCAAAAAGGAAATGCAGAGCTTTCAGATTCATGAAGGAGGACAGAGATTTGAACTTGATGCGAGTACAGGAAGAAAATGAAAGTCCCCTGTGCACATTCTGGAAAAGGATATGAATGAAATACCAAGATAGTTCTGTGCCTGTCAATCCGATGTTACTGTCGACAGTAAAATGAATTCTGCTATGAGCTTCCGTTGCCAGTATCAAGTATTCTCCGGTTAGGTAGAGCTTAAGCTAAATGCTGCTTAAAGCACCCTGAACTCTGTCCCAGCAAAATGACTTTGCACCAACCTCAGAAGGGGGACATACTATTATGTCTGTGTGATACTTACAGCTATCCGAGGGGTCATTCTGAATGATGTGGATAATGTCGTATATTTGAGCAGGTTCATGATGGCGGGTGCATAATCATCAGAGGTTGGGTTGAAACTGCTCAAATTAATTTTCTATACAAGATAATAGCTAAAAAGTCAAGACTTTCATCCCTTCAAATCAAAGCCAAGTCCCAGAGCTGAAAGGACCCACTGTGATACCTAATTTATTCCACCACTTTTTCTCTATCTTATAATCATCCTGCTCATCGTTGCTATGCAGTACTGCAGCATATCATTTTATTTTACTTCACTCATACTATTTTTCTGCGATATGAAGGCCATTAAAATCCCATTTGTTCTGACGAAGAACTGTCCAAAATAATTAAGAATGAAGGGTCAAAAGCAGTGTCGTGCTGGAACATGTAATGTAAAGGCAGTCACTAAATTAACAGATTTACAGCATCCACATTTGTGAACAAAGGCTACTGCTCTCTTCTATTTGACTTTAATTAGTGTAATTGATAATAGTTTAGAGCTCCTTGCTAAGCTAATCATGCAGATACATCTTTTCCTGTCAAAAAGAAAATTAAAAGCAGCTGGGTGTCATTTATTAATACTGAAACCCGGGAAGGAAGGAATAAAGATTATTGTTTTCATAGTCACCAGGGATTTCATGTCTCCAGTAATGAATAATACATCCTATAGTAGAAGCCACAGGTACACCAAGAGGTAATGAAGGGCATGCAAGTAGAGGTGCAATCAATGAATGAGAAATTAACTGTTACTGGTTAGCATCCAAGCTTGCATTATTGAGTTAGAACATGGTGGCTAAAGATTGTCAATATGATTCACACAGAAACCAGTTAATATCTTATCTTCCTACTTTGTTCATAATATTCTCCACAAAAATATTCAGAGACAAATAAGATGCACAGAATTAGTATATTGTACTTGCAAATTAAAAAAAAAATCATTTGCATTCGACACGTGGATAAAAAAAATTTGAATTCAATTTAGGACAGTAAATGTCAATGTTATAAGTCTGAAATAAAAATAAAAGATGCTGGATAGAAGATAAGATTTACAAGGATGTTGCCAGGACTGAAAAATATGATGATGGAAGATTAGGTAGGTTGGGGTTGTTTTCTTTGTAACAGATGAGACTGAAGGGAGATTTAATAGAGGTGCTAACATTACAACAGTGACAACATTTTAAAAGTGCTTCATTGGCTGTAAAGCACTTTGGGAGGTCCTGTGGCCGTGAAAGGCACTATATAAATGCAAGTCTTTATTTTTCTGTCTATAAAATTCAGAGGAGGTTAGATAGAGTGGATAGAAAGAATTTCCCTCAGTCAGCAAAGAGCTCACTAAACTGGAGACATAGATTTATAATTATTGGCAAAAGGATTAGAGGGAGGTTGAGAATTTTTTTCACCAAGAGAGTGGTGGGGGTTTGGAACTCACTGCTTTAAAGGGTAGTAGAGGCAAAAAATCAACTTGCATTTAAAAAGTATTGGGATAGGCACATGAATTGCTGCAACCTACAGGGCTACAGACCAAGAGCTGGAAAGTGGGACTAGGCTGGTTAGCAATTTTTCAGCCGGCATGGACATGATGGGACTTAATGGCCTCCTACTATTCTGTAAATTTCTATGACTCTATGATTGATACACAGCACTGGAAGAAGTTCCACAACTGTCATATTAAACTGTCCTCTCCTTATTTACAATTATTAGCAGACCTGTGAATTTCTGGCATTTTCTGTTTTTATTTTGGAATTCGATTTACGTGCCTAAAGGTTGCTATGTAAGGCAGAATGATTCATGAAACTAAGATATTTTGTGTCATAAAATGCTGTAATTCTACAGAACTGCTTGGGAGTAATTTTGACTTTAAGCGATTGTATAAAATGTGCAATACTGGTTCAGCCGCCTGTCATACTTCTCTTCAGAAATTAATTGACTTCAATGGAAATGAAAATTGAGAGAGATGTATAGCGGGAAGTTGAATCAATATTAGATGCTTTACATTATCACCTAAAGCCAAAATACGGTTATGAGAATTCACATTCAGTTGTAGGGTATGTTAGATAATCCAACCCTAGCCTATAGCAGTTTTGGGGCACAACATCATCTATCATTCCATTCCTTACATCTATACACACCTATATACAAACTAAGGTCACACACATACTGCACTTGTTATATACATACAATCATAGTATGGTAACAGCACAGAGGAAGCCGTTCGGCCCATCATGTCCATGCCAGCTCTCTGCAAGAGCAACTCAGCCAGTCCCTCACTCTTTCCCTTTAGTACAGCAATTTTTTTCTTCAGCTGCTTATCCTTTTGAAAACCATGATTGAATCTGCCTTCACCATACTCTCAGGCTGTGTGTTCCAGATCCTAACCATTATACAACTATGGTCACGCACACACTCCATTTAGTATACATAAAGTATGATTTGTGTGTGAGATTTAACTTAGCATTGTCATGCTTGGAAGGAGCCGTAATTAAATAAACAAGAATTATGAAATAAAAGTCAACTGAACCACAAGAAAATGGGCACATTTGTATCACAGACAAAACGGAGTAGAGGTCAGGTGACCCCTCTTGTACTGTCAACAAACAAACCTGTCTGCAAAGACGAAACTCATTAACCTCATTTGAATTAGCTCTGGAGAGAACACATTGAAATTAAAAACATCCCATTACATTTTGATGACTCCCATCTACAGGAATGAACTAACAAAGGGATAGACACCAACATGCTGCATGATGGACATTTGACAAAATTATTGACTCAACCACAGACATGGGGGCATTTAATCTGTATATAACGTGTATGGACAATCTAATGCCATCAAAACACAGTCTGATTTAAAACACATTTCTCCCTATAAATAAAGTAGCTAAGCATACAAACATCAATGGAGAGCAGTATAACTGCATTGGCTAGCTAGAAAGAAAAATAGTATGCAATGCCAATGCAAGTTGCTTTTGTTGGCAGAATAAAGCTAGCTACAACATGTCATGGGGTAGTAGATGGACCTTATCAGATGACCTCTGTGATTCACATTGTGTCAGGAGTGAAAATTCATCCAATAAACCTTGAAACTCAAGGAGAGGATTGTTAGTGTCATTATTGATGTGAGGCAGTAGAAAAATCAGCACTAGGAAGATGGACTATTTCTCATACTACTGATGTCACAGGACAAATTAACCCATGGTCAATGTTTGTGCAACTTCTCCACCCGCTTGTAATATATGTCTGAAGACAGGGCAGCCAACAAAAGGGCAGCGATCTCCAAGTCAGGAGAGTTTTATAGGATGGAGCAGATAGTACATCAGAACAGTCATGTAAAACAGAAAAGCAGATGGGACAGGAAGGGACAGAGAGATTAACAATAGGTAGCCAAGACCAGTTTATTCATCTTGATAGGGTGTTAAACTAGGTCCTGGATTCTAAAATACAGAATCAACAGTATCTCTCATGGGTAAAATGTCATTTGCTCACCAAAGCTAGTGACAAAATTAGATAAACACTATTACAAGTAAAGAGTGCCCTTCAGTTCCTCCAATAAAGCATTTCTCTTAAATTCACTTATATCAATATTTCAGTCTATCATTGTTGATTCCGATTCAGCTCTGAAACGATAATTATTAACAAAAAACTTTTCTACAAAATGTTGAACAGTTGTTGCTGCTTGTATTATTCAGTTACAAAATGTTTAGTCACCATCTGTAAGATTGTACTCCAGACTAACCAATTTCTATCCAAGCCAAATCTCTTACCTGTTAGCAAAGGTGCACTTTTAATGTATTGTAATTATATGATACAGGCAACTTTCAAATGACATTGGCCACTCATGTCATCTGCCCTCAAACTGGATAGTAAATGATGCACATTGCAGTTGCTGATCTTTGATATACTTGTAAAACCTGTCCTTTAATCAAATTCACAGCAAAAGAAAATCAGATAATGACTGTTTCTAACATGGTCATTGTAACATAATAGGAACATAGGAACATAGGAAGATAGGAACAGGAGTAGGCCATTCAGCCCCTCGAGCCTGTCCCACCATTCAATGAGATCATGGATGATCTGCGCCTAACTCTATATCCCTGCATTTGGCCCATATGCCTTAATATCTTTGCTTAACAAAATTAGGTTTACTATGTCTTCCCCAACAGTTTTTAAAATGACAAATGGAACACAGATTTTGCTAAGGATTCATAGACAGTTCATCATAGATTAAGGTTCATTAAAGCTATCCATTACATTGTATTTAATAACTATAGTATATAGGTCAGCAGCATCTTATTTTTGCCAATATCACTCAGCCGCATTGCGCCATACTCTTGCATTCATGACAAGCATAAGTGCTGACTTCTGGAAATTCCTTGGATTCTTTTGCCTGTTTTCCCCTCAATACAAGTTCTGGAACAATGTCATTCCAAATGGATAGCAGTGGAATTGCAATATTTATATGGAGGTAAAAGTCCAGTAATTTTCAACATGTCACTGAGCTTGTTTCCCAAATGAAAGTAATATGTGCCAGGGCATAGATGTCGAGACATTCCCTAAGTGACTTTTGCCATTTTAAAATGAGTTTACATAACACAAGCCTTTAAACTTGTGTTTTAAAATAACCTGGCTGCAAGGTTATTTTAAAACACAAGGTTAAAGGCTTTGAGCAGGGCTGTCAACTTTTATGCACGGGGGCCACATTACAATTTTTGTCATATGTAGGGGGCCAGTGAGACAATCTTAGAAAGATAAAGGTATTAAAAATGTATCTTACTATTAACCAAAACAGCAAAAAATGAGCATTTTTGTGAAGAAGCTTTAAATGAGAAGACACTTGACTTACATTCTCATCACTATGTTGGACACAGATTTAGTGAGATAACTAACATTTTTTTTGGTTGCACAAGTAGTCAACATCTGCCCACAATGCGGAGCATTCTGGATAGATGTCCATCTGGTCGGGAGTGATCTTGATTGCTCTCTCTCCCTTCTCTCTGTGTCTGTCTCTCTCTCTGCCTCCCCCTTTCTGTGTTGTACCCCTTTTCTGTATTGTCCTCCCTCTGATTTGTGTCATTGCCCCCTCTCTATCTCCCCTCTTTCTGTTCCCCCACTCTGTCATAGTCATAGAGAGATGCAGTGCTCAAACAGGCCCTTCGGCCCACTGAGTCTGTGCTGGCCATCAACCACCCATTTATACGAATCCTACATTAATCCCATATACCCTACCACATCCCCACCTTCTCTCAATTTTCCTACCACCTACCTATACCAGGGGCAATTTATAATGGCCAATTTACCTATCAACCTGCAAGTCTTTGGCTGTGGGAGGAAACCAGAGCACCTGGCAGAAACCCACACGATCACAGGGAGAACCTGAAAACTCTGCACAGGCAGTACCCAGAACTGAATCTGGGTCGCTGCAGTTGTGAGGCTGCGATGCTAACCACTGTGCCACTGTCCTCCTCACTCTTTGTTCGCCCTCTCACTCTCTCTGTCCTCCTCTCTTTTTCACTCCCCACCTCTCTGGGCTGGATTTTACTAGCATGCCACAACTCATGGTGGCACGCTTTGAAGTTAGCGGTCCGCCCACATGCAGTGGCCACCACTGAGCCCCCACGATATTCGCACGGAGGCTCATTAATATCATGGTAACACTCCACCCTGTCACCCCACCCCCCCACCCGCCCATATTATATGGGGAGGGGAACATCCGGCGCCGTGATGGACTTTGGCTCAGCTGTGGAGCCCTATTTAAAGTGCCCCAGCACCTGCTTCCTAACAGCTGTCAAATAAATACTTATCTCTCTTTTGAAGAGTGGGGATGCTGTCAATCTGGAAGCAAAGCGGAAAGTTCGGGAGAAACTCAGCAGGTCTGGCAGCATTTGTGGAGAGAAGCAGAGTTAACATTCAGGTCTGTGACCTTGGTGACTCTATTTCTCTCTCCACAGATGCTGCCAGACCTGCTGAGTTTCCCCAGCACTTTGTGCTTTGCTGCCACATACTTACTCTGCTTTGTCCCAGTGTCCTGTGCAGTTGAGATCCTCTTCTTCCACTCAAGCATAACATTCCTTCTTGTAGGCTTGCTGCACCTGGTGAATAATCTTAACTTTGCAAGCACCAGGACATGAGACTGAATTGTATCATAAAAGGCAAACACACAACAGAAATAAAAGCATAATTTAAGAATGTCTACATTCTATGGGCTTGTAATTACCAGACTGCGAAAAGCTGCAGACTAATATGCATTTGGAATCTGTATTTATTTCTCTGCTAACTGCTATGTGAAAAGACATGTAACTGGAATTAAAAGTACTTCTTAAAGAACTAGGAAAATATGTTTATATTCTAGCTGCATTGCAAACTGGAAATATTACATCAATATTTATGATCAGCTGCTGCAGAAGCAAAGTATACATGAACATGTGTCGATCTGTCATAGATGAAAAACCAGGTCAACAGCACATATTTCCTCACTAGTCCTGCATTAGTTTACTAACATGTGCAAGAAAAGCCTTGCAGCCAGTACTTAGAGCAGTTACACTGTGGAATCACCTTTGCATTTACAGGACCAGGGCAAAAACCGAAGATGGAAGAGGGGCGCACTAGGGTGGCTCCACAGTTCAGCGATGCCTCCCTGCTCACTCTCCTCCAGGCTGTGTGGGCAAGGCAGGAGGTCCTTTTCCCCAGTGATGGTAAGAAGAGGCCCTCCCGCCTGACCAAGGCAGCCTGACTGGAGGTAGCAGAGGAGGTAAGTAGCTGTGGGGCCATCTGGCGTCAAAGGGTCCAATATCGGAAGAGGATGAACAATCATTCCCCCAGCCAGCCGGGGCCCTCCAGGCCTCAGGTGCACCATGTATGATGCCAAAGTCATCCACAGCCAAAGGGCAATCTGATCAACAGCCTTCCCCCAGTCAGGCTGCAAGCACAGAAGTGACACAGCAAAGGAGCACCTGCAAGCGTTTCCAAAAACCACCATGACACAAATGGGTCTGCTCGGATGACACAAAGTTCAATCTCTAAATTTTCTTCAGTAGCATGTGTGTTGCTTTTTTGTGTGAATGAAGTGTGCCAGCATGTATGGAATATCATCATTGCCATGCCAGTATTACTCATGTGCGTCTCCACGGATGCCGTAACATGGACAATGGCTCAGTCAGCTGCTGTCTCTAATGGTTCAGACAAAGGTGTTGCAGATACAGACTGCTGAACAGCAGGTGATCGAGTGTGCTGTGTGGCTTGCAGAGCTCATGGTGGTTCCTACAGAGCAGAGACCCTGTATCTGATAAACCGCTGCTATGCATCCCTAGCTCGCTGCTCGCCCTGAAAGCAGAGACTGGGTGCCCTCTGGCCTCCCATGCACCTATTGGGTGTATAGCTGTGCAGAGCACAGTGAGCAGCAAAGAAAGGAGCTGCTCTTTGTGGCCTGTAGTACAGGGCACCGCCCAATCTATCCAGGCAGTGGGAGTGCATTTTCAGCATACCGATCGCCTGCTCAATGGCGGCTCTTGTCGCTCCGTGGCTGGCATCGTATCTCTCTTCTGCAGCAGTGGTGGGGTCTTTCACGGTCAGGAGCCATGTCTGCAAGGGATAGCCCTTGTCTCCAAGAAGCCACCCCTCCATCTGAGCCAGTTCAGTGAACATTAACAGCAACTGCCTGAGAAGCGGGAACAGATTTGCATGAAACATCTCCAGTGATCACATACCAGCTGTACCTAGATTGAGAGGAATCCCTTAATGGTAGCGTCTGCAGCTGGTAGCCTGGCAGGAGGCCTGATGGCCACATGGGTGCAGACCCCGTGCACCTTTGGTTAACCGTCAATGGTGACAAAACTGATGGCCTTCTGGGCCTGGCTGTTAGGGTCCATCCTGAACCAGACATACTCACAGGCCCTCTGGTACAGGGCATCGGTGACCTCCCTTATGCAGCGGTGCACTGCTGACTGTGCGACCCCACAAAGGACTCCGGTGGAGCCCTGAAATGATGCATCGGCATAAAGGTTAAGAGCAGCTGTCACTATGATGACCACAGGCATAGGATGTCCACCGAAGCCCATGGGCTGCAGATCATCATTGAGCAGGACACAGAGATGTGTCACCACCTCTCTCTACATCGGCAGTCGCCTCTGACACTAGCGCTCTGACATCAACTGGTATGTCATGTGGGGTCTGTAGTTGCGCGGTGTTCTATAGTGGCAAGCTCCCCTTGGGGGCTGCTGCTCACAACTGGGGTCCCCTACATGGGCTGCACCTCCCTGTTGGTTTTGCCTGCGGCGATATGGGTCTTCAGGAGAAGCGGATCACACAATCTAGGATGAGCCATCTCCATGTGACAAATAAAGTTGTATCCTTCACTTATTTGAAGGTTCCTAACAGGGCAGGCATTGTTGTTGACGGGTACCTCAGCAGCTTCCATGGATCAACTATGTGGCGTGGCATGGCATTGCTCATCTTAGCTCACACTGAGTGGCACAGCATGACCACATAAAGATTCTGCCAGCTGCATCGATTGCCTCCACCAGCCAGATAACCTTTACATTCCTACTGTTTCTTGCACCCTCCACACACACAGCGTGACTAGAGTGCCATTTCTCCTTCACACACACAAACAAACAATGGCGCAGAGTGGACACCGTTTATGGAGGGAGGATACGCAGTACCTTCCTTCATGCCTGCAGAGCTGTGCCCCAAGTAATGCCATCCCCCCTCCCACCTCCCTTCCAGGATTCAAAGTTGAGACCCCAGTTTACAGAGACTTACCTACACTCTCTGCAATTGCTCCCTCTTTTGCTGTCCTGCCGGCTTCTCTCATTCGTGAATGGGATGGCACGTGACAGCTACCCGTTCAGTGAAAAATCAAGAACTGAGGAGTAACGAGCAGCGGGATGCATAATCAGGCAAAGTAAGCAACGCTTAACATAGTTAAATTAGGGTTCTGTTGCCAAGTGGCGGGAGTCCGCACCGAGGTCCCACCGCCGCCGGTAAGATGAGGCAGGACATATACGGTGTCGGGGGTTGTGGCGGGCCTCTCCCGCTGGAATATTCTAGGAGCCCCTCCACGACCCCTGACATTGGAAGGCTGGTAAAAATTCAGCCCTCTCTCTCTCCCACTCTCTCTCTATTCTATTTCTCCCTCTTTCTTTCTTTCTCCCCACTCTTTCTCTCTCTCCCACTCTCTCCCCACACTGTCTCTCTCCCCACTCTCTCTCTCTCCACCTTTCTCTCTGTATCCACCTTCTCTGTCTCTGTCCCCCCCTCTCTCTCTCACACACACACTCTTTCTCTCTCTCCACCACCCTCTGGGTTGGATTTTATAAGCCCCCCGAGGTGGGCCCGGAGGCAGGGGGGCATGGAGAATTGCGATGGGTAGTTGGGCGTGGAGGGCACAACGCATCCCTATCACCAAGTGATCTTACTGGGGGCGGGATAAGCTGACGATTGCCTTCCCGCCCAGAAGCCAATTGAGGCTCTTAAGTGGCTTATTAATGGCCACCTCTGAGATCTTACCGGCAGGAGTGTCCTCTGTCATGTGGGGAGGTCGCCTTGTAAAATGAGGCGCCATCCCTGAGGGCCTGAGGGGGGGGTGCGATCTCTCCTCCGTGGGCAATCTGTGACCCTCAGAGGACTCCTGCCAGCAACCACTTCACCCCCCCAGGACCCCTCCCTCTGGACTGCACGACCACCCTCTCGCGCACCCCCACCCCCACCCCCACCCCCGACCAACACCATTGCTGGCCTTCCAGACTGGCCCCGGTGACCCCGACTCACTTACCTTTATTCCAGGTCTCCTGTGCTGGGCTTGGGTCTGAAGCCTCTGCAGAACCGGCAGTGGCTACTGCTCCCGGTGGCGCTGCTGATACTCCTGAGTTGCTGGTCCTTTGATTGGCTGGTAGCTCATAGAGGCGGGATCCCTGTCTTTAAAGGGATGGGGATCCTGCCTTGTGAAACTTTGATGGGAAAAGACTGGAGGAACACTCCAGGGGCCAAGAAAAGGCAGAGGCGGGGCTCCCCCTGTCTTTTCAGCCCGGAACCAGGAGCACTGCCTCTTACACAAAATCCAGTCCTCCCTCTCTCCCATCCCCCACTCTCTGTCTGACCCCTCTCTCTGTCTCTTCTCCCTCGCTCTGTTCTCCCTCTCTCTCTCTCTCTCCCCCCTCCATCCCCCATCCTTTCTCTCTGACAGTTGCTGAGAGCAGGAACAGCGGTTTCCGAACTTCGGACAGCTTTGTGGTTTTCTGGCGGGTTTTTTGAAAAAAATCAGAACTAGCTGGAAAACCACAAATCTGTCCGAGGTTTGGAAGCTGCTGTTCCCATTGTCAGCAGCTGTCAGCCGTGAAGCTGACAGTTGCGATTTTTTTTAAAGCTAGTCTGATCGGAAAGAAAAAGACAATGGGAAATTTCTCATCTGTGAAATTACAAGTCAAGACCTCAACATTTTTTACCATGGACATTGGTGTCTGTGTCAGACACATTGATGATCCCTGCTGTACAGCCAAAACCAAGATGTGTGGGTGTGAAGTAGAAGCATTATAACAGAATGGTCCCCATCCAGACGCTAACAGATAGCAATGGTTTCCATATGTTGGGCCATTGTATGGTCGCACCAGGGAAGAGGGCCCTGTATCACTAGACAGAGACTCAAATGTGATGGATTTTTACCTTAAAAATTAGCCTTCTGGAGAGAGAGGAGAGATTGAGCACAGACCACAGAAAGCCAGTTCCAGCAAAAGGCTGTGAGATACGGGCCAGCTAAGGAAGAAGTCCTGCTGCTGATACTATACTTCAACTTGATGCAGCAGAGAACTTAAAAGGTGACCCCTGCCTCGGGACTGAAATTTTAACCTTCAGAAATCTACAACACCTCAGCCAGATCACGACTGCAAACATCCAGGCCTGCACCTTTGAAAAGACTTTCCTCCCGAGAAGATTCAACAGGTTTCTGTGAACCATGAACTCTTACATCACTTGGGACTTTAATTAGATCGTACCCTTTCCCTTCTATCTATCTTTATGTGTATTTGTGTGTGAATGCGTGATTGGATGAAGGTTGTGAACAATTCGGGTTTTGCAGTCATGTGTCTGTTTATTTGACCCTAAAAAACACTCAGGAACTGACACCCCATTTTTTAACAAAACACTATGTGCAGTCAGTTGGGAGGTGAAAAGTGGAAGCTAGCCACACCTCTTACCACCTGTCTGTAATAGCATATATGCTAATATGAGTGGCAGCCAATAGTGTATCAATTAAAACTGAAGATGCTCAAGAAGGCTGAACTGGAGGAGATCTCAGATAGGGAGGGGCGTGGCCATAGAGGGATTAATTAATTAAGGAATAAAGATTATTGATTTAATGGTCACTAGGAATTTCATGTCTTTTTGGTGGATTTACAAGCTATTCTTTCTTTACTATTTGGCGTGTAATCTTCAGATAACAAACAATATAATTCTCCTTTTTTCCTATTGTTTTAAAATATGCTTCCTTGTAATGAAGTTACATTTTTCCTTGTATTTAACAATGTGTGCATATGTTTTAAAGCTGTGCATTTACTCCACAAAAGCATAAACTGTGACTAAATCTCTGACTTATTTGTCTTTATTAAAGCAACCAATATGTGTGCAGCTTTGAAAACAAAGGCAACAAGTGAGGGAAGTAATTTAATCTTGGTATTATGCTTATGTAACAAGCATTTTATGCAATGTTTTAAATGTCAGTGACTTTGAGTCGGATCTTGTTGTCCTGCCGCCAGAGTGGTGGTGGGTGTAGAAAATGGCGACCGCGCCACAAGGAACCCGCGCCGCTATGCCATTGCAATTATGCGGCTGGCGGCCACTTAACTTAATGATGACGGCTGCCCACCCCCGCAATCATGTGGCGGGGGCGGCATGGGTGATGCCTTGAATGACGTCACCTGCATTTTTAAAAGGCTGCCAGCCCAGCAAAAAAAAATGCAGAGTTGCCCCTGTCTCCCCGTCCATAAAATAATGCAGAGTTGACCCCCTTCCTCTCCTCGGTAGTGCCAGCTTCTGGTGAACGGGAAAGTGAAGGTATGTGAGTGCCGCACACCAAGCTCAAGATCGGGAGCAGATGGGAAGATTGTGGCGGATGACATTGAAGTTTAAGCAGAGAGGTATTTTAAATATTTAAACTCGGGTCTCATTGCAGAGTGGCAGAGGGGCCGCCACAGAGCTTCCCCGCCCCCTTGAAGATCGGTCCCAGGGTCGGGCTTCGTGGTGGCTGCTGCAACTCCAATTCTCCGGCCCCCCAAGCCCCTCACTATGGAACCCGACGTCGAGCCGAGCACAAGATCCAGCCCTTTGAGTGGAGATTATACAGCATTTAAAACCATTGGCTGATGTTGGTGCAAAGTATAATGACCCAATGACGAAGCCATTTTGTTTTGATGCAGACATTGCATTGCATGAGTCAACTCTAAATATTGTACAGTACAACCACAACCTAGCTCGGATAATATCCCTTTGTTGAGTCTAAATTCCAGTTTGTGGCTTAGTGCCTTGTATGCTAATACTCTTGTTGACATTCTTGCCAGCTTTATTTGCTTTCTATATGACAGTCAAGGAAGCAGATTTAATCTGCCAATGCTATTTCACTTAAAAAGCTAGCTTATTTTCCTTTCTGTGCTCTTATCCTGTAAAGCAAATCATGCAGCATCTGTGAAGACAGCACACTAAAATTGTGTTTTTAATCCATCCAAAGATTACATTCAGTACATTACAACAGTTTCTGGGAGGTAGTTATTCTAATTCTGTTAATTTTTTTTTGCTTCCTGACCGCATCACTTTCGAACAGACAATCGCTCGATGTCAGACACTTCAGAAATAATTTAAAATCCATCTAATCAATCACATCCTCAGTTAAGTTAAGTCATTAGATTGTTAAATGTATTGCGTGCCAATGCTATTTTGTTTGAAAATCATTCATACATTACATGAAAATATCCTCTGGCCTGGCTTCAGCATGATGTGATTCAGTTTTGAATTGGTTGGCCAACGAATCGTGTAATGAATTTGGATTCATGTTGTTATGAACAGGTTGCTTATTAAGATGCTATTTATGTTAATTTCAGTGTTCAGGAATTTAGTCCATCAATATGCTTTTTTTGATTAGCAATTTAACTCATTCACTACTAGAGATGCCCACTTGGCGTTATTCCCAACTGCAATTCTTGGCTTCAAGAAGGTGCCAGATGGTATCAATTTTTGCAGATGGGCAGAGTATATTTGATCATAAGCAAGTGAAAACACAGCAATGTGAAAAGAATTAATTAATAAAATTTAAACAAAAGATTAATTAAATAAGTAGATATCTTTACAGAGACACATTTAACCTCTACGATAATTCATAGCTAATAATGTCAGGCGTAGATGCAGATGTCAGTTTGGCTTAGTTAGTACTACCTACCTTTGAGTCAGAAAAGTATGTTTCAATCGCAGTCCTGGAGCCTTTTAGTGCAGTACTGAAGGAGAATTGCAATATTGGAAGTGCCACCTTTTGGATGATATGTCGGCCTCTTGAGTGTGCATAAAAGATTACATGGTATTCTTCAAAGAAGAACAGTGAGTTCTCCCAGTGTTCTGGCCAATGTTCCTCAGCCAACACCATCAAAGCAGACTATCTGGTAATTCATTTATTTATCATTTGTGGAATTTTAATGTGTAACTGCTGCCTTTGCCCACACAATAACAGGAACACCACTTGAAAAGTAATCCATTAGTTTTAAAGCACCTGGGACATCCTGAGGACATGATAAGGCACTACATAAATGTGAGTTCTTTATTTATTAAATCTTTTTATCATGCAGACATTTTGTGTCATGACTGATAGTTTAATCACATGATAGAAGGATAATAAAAAGATAAACATTTCTGTTTTTTTACATTTAACGGACTAAAAAATCTTTAGAATTGAAGCTCCAGTCTTTGATCTTTTAATACCTCTATGCTGTTGTTGAAAAGCTCGAAAGTATACATGTTTTAGTAGGCAACAATGCATTTAACATGATGTTAAGAACGAGTAGCCATTGATCAGAAACTTGTAGGAAGTAACAATACCTTCAGTTCTTCACATGCTGATTTCATAATGTTAAAATGTTACCATGCTGCAGTGCCATGTGAAAGAGATGGAGAGAAGGGAAAACTAGAGACCACTCACCCTAGGCAACTCCTGCATCCTAGTCAGGTCTAATGCAATATTAGCAGCAGTATAACAAAAAGAATGCTTCACATCCAACTCCTCAGCTGGAGAAAAAGTGCATGTGCAAGGGGATTGTAAAGAGGAAATATTTTATAGAAGGAAGCAAAAAAAGCCATATATCTTCCATCCCTTTATCCTTTTTTGGTAATCCCAATATGAGAAATTCATCCTATGGGGAATTGTGGCGTGAAGTCCAATTTTAATATATGCTACAACACTAAAGTACTTCACCATCACAATTAATTTTTCTTTATTGAATGTTCTGTTATATCTTTGAAATCTATTCTAGTTTTTGATAATGCTTTCCTAAATATAATGATGCCGAGTGACTTCAAGTGATCAGGAGCAGACTGGCCATGTGGGAAACCAGGCGATTTCTGAGTACCCCCACTCCGAAATGGTTTTGTAGCACTGCATTATCAGCACATCCACCCCTCCCCAAATCTTCTTTTTCCATGATGATCCTGAACATCCTGCATGCTTTTGGGGGAGCCAGCCTGCACCCTGTAAACGATGCAGTTTTGTCTTAGCACTTTAAAAATGTCAGTGTTTTGTACATTATTATGGAGAGTAGATATTGCAGAGTGCTCTGGCGATTAAAAAAAATGTTACTATCTGGGACAAAATGCTGCGGAGGACACTAGGCATTAAGAGAGACGAAATGTTACAGTTGAGCGGAGACAAAGAGAAGCTATCTGATGCCACAGATTTGACTTGAGGGAAATAGCCCACCACAGAAGACTTGGTCTCGGAGTAAATGGTCACTGCCAAGGAAGAGACAGGATATTGCTGCAGGAGGGTATGACAAAGCGCTTGACCTGCATAACATAGGCCTGACCAATGTATCTGCCCCAGGTGAGATACGGCTACACAACACCTGGAATAGGAAAGATGAGCTTCAATGCAAGGCAGACAAAAGAGGTATGAATTGCTTGAAGGTACTTGGGATGGGAAGCATTGTTTGTGGCTGGATTTGTAAGTTAAATTTCTTTATAGGAAGTTTTGGAGATTTGACATTATGTAGTACTTTTTAGATTAAATTAGTATACACTTAGGTAGTGAAATAATGGATATTAGTCAATGTTATTGTTTGCTGCTTTGCAGCCTGTTAGGGAATAAAGTGTCAGGCATGTAATTTTGGACTGGAGTTCGAGATGTAACTCACGAAAAGTGACACAAATGCCTTGAAACTTTTCATGGTATGGCAGTCCTTTAAATCAAAAACGTAGTGGTTATGTTAGTATTCATTTTAATGAGGCAATTGAGGAAACTGTCTAAAAACTCGGAACATTTCAGCCGGTTTTGTTCCATACACCTAGTACAGCAGAGCCAATTAAAAATCAAAATGTTTCCTTTACAAAGTGATTCTCATGAACCGCAACACAGTATTACATATAAGAACAATTTAATTTAAGTCAAATTGAAAACAACGGTAACTGCTGAAAAACATAACACTATTACTAAAGCAGTTTTGGGCAACAGATGCAGGGGCAATATGAGGAAGCACTTTTTTACACAGCAAGTGGGAATGACCTGGAACTTGCTGCCCACAAGGCTGGTGGAAGCAGAGAAGAACAATGGCTTCAAGAGGAAGTTGGATGGCCACCTGAGAGAAATAGACGTGCAGGGGACGGGGATCGAGCCAGGAAGTGGTACTAACTGCATAGCTCCGTGGAGAGCCAGCATGGACTCAATGGGATGAATGGCCTCCTTCTGTGCTGTAAATGACTCTATGATCATTTAAAAGCAGAGATTATCTCTGTTGTCATACTAAGCCCCTACCTGCCAAGAATGAAGCACATTAATTTTGTTATGAACATTGATTTTAAACTGTTACTGGAGTGAAGAGAGGACTTGTTAAACAGATCAGCCGTGGCTGGAAAAGACATTTGCATATTAACAGTCGGTGATTGGAAGGACAAAGGACCATTCCCTGACACATTCAACCCACAATGGACCTTGATCACCAGGTATTGTGTGTAACAGGAGCATTCCAGGCCCTGCTAAGATGATACAATCCACAGAGCCAAGACGTGGTCAGACCTGTTAGTCACATGACTAACCTGCTTGGCAACCTGGGGGTTTTCTGAATTGTACAAACAGTTTGAACTCAGAGAGTGTCTGTTTGCTCCTGGACTGGGAAGATCTCTCCTGTCTGCTCCCATCTCTTTCTCACAAGCCTTTGAATCCATTGAAGCCACATGAACCCCAAGAGAGAAAAGTCTCCTACAGCGAATAAGGTTTAAGAAAAATACTGGGCTCCAACGAAAAGCAAGATCGACCTACAATCAAGGACTCTACAGTGAGCTCGAAGAACCATAACAAAAACTCTTCAGATTTTGCCTCAAACATTTTTATTTTATTTTTCTTCTGCTCTTCTCTGTCTCTATTTGCATGTGTGTATTGCATATGCATGCTAACGTGGACACGTCGTGTATCCGTAGGCATTATCCGAATTAGAGTTTAAGTTCAATAAATTTCAACTTTTCTTCTTTAAACCTGAGAACGCCTGCTTGTGTTGGTTTCTTTGCCTTATAATTGGAAAGCGGTGAACAAGGATCCACCAAGGGGGAGCTAAAAACATGGTGTGTTTAAAATTAAACCCGGTTACAGTAAAACCAGGTGAAGGCTGAAAGGGAACCTTACACCTATTTCTTACCTGGTCAAAGCACTGTGCTGGAGAACTCATTACTAACCTTTGAAAATTCTCATTGATGTCCACTTTAAGAGATTTAACAGATTATTCTACTATATCCTGGAGTAGCGCATAAACTCACAATCTTCTGGCATGGAGACAGGAGTGCTATTAATTGATGTAAGCTGACATTGAACCACAGTCCCTTAGATTATGAGCTCATCTGATACCTAAATGGAAGAAGCGCATATTAACCGTCTCTTACTGTCCAGTATTTGATATATTTTAGATGATTATGTAATTTTAGTTATTCAATATCAACTTCCAACCACTCCAGAATGGCAGCATATTAACAGCTAAATTCTATTCCATTTATATCACAAATTATTCTTGCGATGCATTTGCTAAGGCATCATCCACAATATTCTGAGCAGTGGAGATTTGGAGGAGCATAATTAACAGCAAAAGAATTAAAACCATCGCACCAATATCTGACTCTGAAGGGTGACAATGTAATAAAATACAGATTCAGTATTTCTTGCATTATTGTTACAAATATTAGGTCTACCTTAGATATTATCCCAGAATTTTCTGGACCAAAACATCCCGCAGTGTGTCCCATTGTTAGATTTTTTTCCTCTCATGCTTCAGTTCAAAATGTTCTTTGTGCCACTAGTTATTGGAAGTGGGAGTTGATAACGCCTGACACAGTGAGGCCAACAGGGCATCTGCGACTTTGGTGCACGAAGGTCAACAGTCTATCTCCAGAACAAATGACATTTAAGGTTTGAGAAAGAAGCAGAAGAAAAATGGGGAAGGAAAAGGATGAATTAGAGTCAAATTAGATACAGAAAGAGAAATAAAGAGAGCGAATGAAAGATAGGATTAAGAGAGAGAGAGGGAAAAGAGATTGAAAGCAAAAGGAAGAATTCTTTTTAAAATTGTGTGCTTTAAACTTGTCTTTATTTTGCTAGCAAAATCTGGCCCATTATCTGAGTTAGTTACTCTGCAAATTGTTCCCATGTCTTATGTTTAGGAGTACACTGATACTCCCCAACATTGAATCATACAATTGCAAAACATCGAGGCATCATAATGGAACCCCCTTTATGATCTGTAGTGGTTACTGTAGCTCCAATTTTAACTTGGGGAGTTGGCTGTGGGAGGATCAGGGCTGCCGGGGCCAAAGTGACTGATGATCAGTCCAGTTTCCCAGAACGTAATATCCAGGGGATTTAATTCCCAGGTCTCATTAGTGTGTCCCAACACTGACTCTGACCTGAAGTTAGTAGGAATGGCATTACCAGGAGTGGAAAGTTCGCTATCAGAGATGAGGTGAAGCCCAGAGCAGGGGCTAGGAGAAGCACGTTTGTTTCTCATGAGCCCTAAAAAGAGCCTGAATTTTTTTTTTTTTAAACTTCTCTGGTCCTCCTGTGGTCAAGATGCTACCCACTGCTAACCTTTCGTGGTGGGCCCAAGACAATGTGATCCTTAGCTGGCCTGCAGCTTAAAATAGTTGTGTGTCCCAATGATGTTGCCAGAATGCAATTTTGCCATTTAAATTAGGCATCCACTCCTCTGGGTGGGTGGCTTTCCTGCACCTGATTTCAGATAAATTAAGGCGGTGGTGAGCGGGAATGTGTCAGTTGAAGCCCTCCTGTCATCTGAAAGCCTGCGCCTGTACTGTTTCCACTAGGGGGTGTAAGGAGTTAAAATACCCTGTAATGTTTTCCAATCTTTCAATAGGCTGCCTGAGAAGACTTTAGTTAGAGCGGAGGCCAGACCTGAATCATCGGCAACGAGCTTCAAAAATGGCAAAGCGCACATGCGAAATTTACTCCGCGGAGCCCATGCGATATTTAGTGCGACGGCACATTTACATGGCTGGGGCAGACCGACCCCCCGATGACGTGGAGGGGGCGGGTGCTCTGTCCCCGGCAACGGCATCTGGCGCCACTGCGCAGGTGCGACGCCATTTATAAAGGGCTTCAAGACTTCCAATTCATGAAAATATTTTAAGTTATAGGAAGTGTAAATTAAAAATGAAAAACTTAATTAACGTTTCAATACCCTCTCACCACCCTCTCCCCTCTCCCAGCCCTGCCATGACAAAACAAGTTATTACTGCTCCCCAAAAACACTTACCTTGCAGTCCCAACCTCCCAAAGTTTATAAACCCCTTTCCACCACCCCTTAGACCAATCAATAAGCTTTCACTCCACTCCCCACCCCCACCCTGAAAACCTACCTCCTCCCCCCTCCCCAACAGTGTCCAGCACCAGAGATCCGAAGGTGCAAGAGTCCCGGCAACCGGCCAGAATGTGGCAGCGGGACAGCCGGCAGGAGCAGGTCGATCATTAAATCATTAATTTAAAAATTTAAATCCTGCTCCCGTTGCCGAGCGGCAAGGGGCTGCACGAGGCCTCGCCACCACCGGTAATATGGGGCGGGGCCTTCCCGGCATCAAGGCAAATGGTGGGCCTCTCCTGGAGGCATTTTCTAGGCCCCCCCCCCCCACCCAAGAACCCCGACGTTAGGGGGTTGGTAAAATTCACCCCGTTATTTTATTGTACAGACAGTATGTAAATGTACAGAGTAACAGTAATGTACACAACTTTTAGAATTAGAATTAGAATTAGAACATTACAGCAGTACAGGCCCTTCGGCCCTCAATGTTGCGCCGACCTGTGAAACCATCTGACCTACACTATTCCATTTTCATCCATATGTCTATCCAATGACCACTTAAATGCCCTTAAAGTTGGCGAGTCTACCACTGTTGCAGGCAGGGCGTTCCACGCCCCTACTACTCTCTGAGTAAAGAAACTACCTCTGACATCTGTCCCATATCTATCACCCCTCAACTTAAAGCTATGTCCCCTCGTGTTTGCCATCACCATCCGAGGAAAAAGACTCTCACTATCCACCCTATCTAACCCTCTGATTATCTTATATGTCTCTATTAAGTCACCTCTCCTCCTCCTTCTCTCCAACGAAAACAACCTCAAGTCCCTCAGCCTTTCCTCGTAAGACCTTCCCTCCATACCAGGCAACATCCTAGTAAATCTCCTCTGCACCCTTTCCATAGCTTCCACATCCTCCGATAATGCGGTGACCAGAACTGCACGCAATACTCCAGGTGCGGTCTCACCAGAGTTTTGTACAGCCGCAGCATGACCTCGTGGCTCCGAAACTCGATCCCCCTACTAATAAAAGCTAACACACCATATGCCTTCTTAACAGCCCTATTAACCTGGGTAGCAACCTTCAGGGATTTATGCACCTGGACACCAAGATCTCTCTGTTCATCTACACTACCAAGAATCTTCCCATTAGCCCAGTACTCTGCATTCCTGTTACTCCTTCCAAAGTGAATCACCTCGCACTTTTCCGCATTAAACTCCATTTGCCATCTCTCAGCCCAGCTCTGCAGCCTATCTATGTCCCTCTGTACCCTACAACATCCTTCGGCACTATCCACAACTCCACCGACCTTAGTGTCATCCGCAAATTTACTAACCCACCCTTCTACACCCTCTTGCAGGTCATTTATAAAAATGACAAACAGCAGTGGCCCCAAAACAGATCCTTGCGGTACACCACTAGTAACTAAACTCCAGGATGAACATTTGCCATCAACCACCACCCTCTGTCTTCTTTCAGCTAGCCAATTTCTGATCCAAAGCTCTAAATCACCTTCAACCCCATACTTCCGTATTTTCTGCAATAGCCTACCATGGGGAACCTTATCAAACGCCTTACTGAAATCCATATACACCACATCCACTGCTTTACCCTCATCCACCTGTTTGGTCACCTTCTCGAAAAACTCAATAAGGTTTGTGAGGCACGACCTACCCGTCACAAAACCGTGCTGACTATCGCTAATGAACTTATTCTTTTCAAGATGATTATAAATCCTGTCTCTTATAACCTTTTCCAACATTTTACCCACAACCGAAGTAAGGCTCACAGGTCTATAATTACCAGGGCTGTCTCTACTCCCCTTCTTGAACAAGGGGACAACATTTGCTATCCTCCAGTCTTCCGGCACTATTCCTGTCGACAATGACGACATAAAGATCAAGGACAAAGGCTCTGCAATCTCCTCCCTAGCTTCCCAGAGAATCCTAGGATAAATCCCATCTGGCCCAGGGGACTTATCTATTTTCACACTTTCCAAAATTGCTAACACCTCCTCCTTGTGAACCTCAATCCCATCTAGCCTAGTAGCCTGAATCTCAGTATTCTCCTCGACAACATTTTCTTTCTCTACTGTAAATACTGACGCAAAATATTCATTTAACGCTTCCCCTACCTCCTCTGATTCCACACACATCTTCCCACTACTATCCCTGATTGGCCCTAATCTAACTCTAGTCATTCTTTTATTCCTGATATACCTATAGAAAGCCTTAGGGTTTTCCCTGATCCTATCCGCCAATGACTTCTCGTGTCCTCTCCTTGCTTGTCTTAGCTCTCCCTTTAGATCCTTCCTGGCTAGCTTGTAACTCTCAAGCGCCCTAACTGAGCCTTCACGTCTCACTTACTTCAATATATTTCAAATATTTCCTCATGAGGAAGAAGAATAAACCACACTACTTTGCCTTGGTTTACAGCTTGACTCATCCTTGCTTTGGTCATTGGAGCATTGAAACAGATCAAGGCTTGCCTGGGTTTGGTTGGATATAACCTTTACAATTAATTTCTGTCAGCAGACCATCCAGACTGACTGACCATAAACATGGAATTTTCTTCTTCTTTCTGTTACACCTGACCACATGAACTTTCTTTCCAACTTCTTCCCTAATCAGTTATTCATCAATGGGTCAGTCCCTAAAACTGGCTACCTCCCCACACAAGAGTGGATTTTCAGTGGCAACCCAGGTTGGGCTCATTGTGTGATGTTCATAGGAAGGGTGAGACGAGAAAACAAATTAACTATTGCTCTCAGTCATTGTGGAAATACATCTTCAATGCCTGGCTCAATGTCACATAAACTTCTCTTTGCCTTGGTAGCTGAAACATTTTGAGCCATAATTTTCCATCAAACTAATGTTGAGGTTAATAGTGGTTGCCGTTATTTATGTGAAAATGCTACACAACTTCAGTCGAGGGTAGATGGGCAGTTAAACCTAAATCCAAAAGTTGCTGTCTACGTTGTGCCACTCCACTATTAAATGGCATCTTGTTTTGTCTCATTATTGAAATACCTTGGGCTAAATTTAGTCGAGCCAGTGGGGGTCCAGGCACCGGGCCAAAGTGTGAGGGGAAATCCTGCCTCAGCCCTTCGGAGCCCTCCTGGCTCAATTCAGCAATGCTCAGGCAATTGATTGACGCCAGAGTCCCCATCTCTTGAAAGATGGGGATCCTGCCTCCCAAAGCTGCTGGCCAATTAGAGGGCTGGCATCTCAGCAGTTTTGGCAGTGTCACTGGGAGCAGTGGCCACTGCCAGTACTACATCAGGCCTGGGACTGGGCCCATCACTGGACCCAAGGTAAGTGAATCCAGCTCAGTGGGGCCAGTCTGGCAGGCCCCAGCGAGGTGAGGTCGAGAGTGGATGTTGAGGGTAGGGGGTTGTTCATGGAGGGGCAGCCTTTGCTGCTGGGGGCCCTCCGTGGGTCACAGATTGCCCATGGAGAAGGCCACCCCCAAATCTGCAGAGAGGCCACCTTGTTTCACTGGGTGACCTCCGCATATGACAGAGGCATCTCTCCCCGCCCCCCCTCCCCCCCCACCGTCATTGGGAAGAAGCCCTTAAGTGGTTACTGATAGGCCAATTAAGGGCCCCAATTGGCCTCTGGATGGGTAGGACATTTTTTGGCCTTTCCCACTTTCAACTTAATTGCGGTGCAAGGGGAAGGCAATGGACCCTCCATCCCCCGTCTTCTGTCGCAATTCTATGGGCCACCCCGCCTTCCAGCTTGTCTCCTAGGGGCCCATTAGATTCTACCTATTGAATGGCTGTGTTTGCACAGCAGATACGGACTAAGATCATAGAAAGTCAACCGCGCTTCTAAGTACCATTTTAATGATGTAATATGTGCTATTACTGCCAGTCAACCTCTCTGCACTGGAAACGATGTATTACAAGTGTGAAGTCTAATCTCTTCAGGTTTTAATTATTGTTGGAGACTTTAAAAAAGTTTTTTTTGCTTTTTATATCTTTTTTCTCTCTCTTTATCCAATCTTTCTTTTCCTCTGACCTCCCCCTCTCTGACACTGAACGTTCTGTACTCAGCAAAGGTTTCAGTTTAATCCCCTTACGCCCCCACCTCAATGAATTTCATGCTCAGCATGACGTTGAGCTCTTCTTCTGTCGCCTCCGCCTCCGGGCTCACTTCTTTGACCAGGAATCCTGCCCCCACCCCCCAATCGGTAGACCCATTCATCCACCTCCAGCATTCTCCCTCTACCTGGAGCCCTCCACCTGGCCTCTTACCCAGTCTTGAACTTTTCATTGAAAACTGTCAGCAAGACATTGGTCATCTCAATTTCTCTGCCCCCCTCACTCACTCTAACCTGTCCCCCTCTGAACTGGAGGCACTCCGTTCTCTCAGGTCTAACCCCGACATGGTCATCAAACCTGCAGACAAGGGTGGTGCTGTTGTTGTCTGGCGTACCGACCTCTACCTTACAGAGGCTCAGCGCCAACTATCAGACACTTCTTCCTACCTCCCTCTGGACCATGACCCCACCACCGAACATCAAGCGACTGTCCACAGGACTGTCACTGACCTCTTCTCTTCTGGAGATCTTCCCTCTACAGCTTCCAACCTCATAGTCCCACAACCCCAGACAGCCCGCTTCTACCTCCTTCCCAAAATCCACAAACAGGACTGTCCCGCCAGACCCATTGTTTTAGCCTGTTCCTGCCCCACTGAACTTATTTCTTCCTATCTTGACTCTATCTTTTCTCCGCTGGTCCAGTCTCTTCCCACCTACATCCGTGACTGTTCTGACGCCCTACGTCATTTCGATAATTTCCAGTTACCAGGCCCCAACCGCCTCCTCTTCACTATGGATGTCCAATCTCTCTACACCTCCATCCCCCACCAGGATGTTTTGAGGGCACTCCGCTTCTTCCTTGAACAGAGGCCAACCCATCCCCATCCACCACCACCCTCCTCCACCTGGCTGAATTTGTTCTCACATTGAGCAACTGCTCCTTCAACTCCACTCATTTCCTTCAAGTAAAGGGTGTTGCTATGGGTACCCGCATGGGTCCTAGTTATGCCTGTCTTTTTGTGGGAGATGTCGAACATTGCTTGTTCCAGTCCTACTCAGGCCCCCTCCCCCAACTCTTTTTCCGGTACATTGATGACTGTATCGGTGCCGTTTCCTGCTCCCGCCCCGAACTGGAAAACTTTATCAACTTTGCTTCTAATTTCCATCCTTCTCTCACCTTTACATGGTCCATCTCCGACACTTCCCTTCCTCGACTTCTCTGTCTCTATCTCTGGAGATAGGCTGTCTAATAATATCCATTATAAGCCCACCGACTCTCACAGCTACCTCAACTACACTTCTTCACACCCTGCCTTCTGTAAGGACTCCATTCCATTCTCCCAGTTTCTCCATCTCCGATGCATCTGTTCTGATGATGCTACGTTCCATGACAGCGCTTCTGGTATGTCTTCCTTTTTCCTCAATCGAGGATTCCCCCCCCCACTGTGGTTGACAGGGCCCTCAACCGTGTCTGGCCCATTTCCCGCTCCTCTACCCTCACCCCTTCCCCTCCCTCCCAGAACCGCGACAGGGTTCCCCTTGTCCTCACTTTCCACCCCATCAGCCTCCATATCCAAAGGATCATCCTCCGCCATTTCCGCCACCTCCAGCATGATGCCACTACCAAACGCATCTTCCCTTCCCTTCCCCTGTCAGCATTCCGAAGGGATCAGTCCCTCTGCGACACCCTGGTCCACTCCTCCATTACCCCCACCACCTCGCCCCCTTCCCATGGCACCTTCCCCTGCAATTGCTGGAGGTATAATACCTGCCCAGTTACCTCCTCTCTCCTCACTATCCCAGGCCCCAAACACTCCTTTCAGGTGAAGCAGCAATTTACTTGTACTTCTTTCAATTCAGTATATTGTATTCGCTGCTCACAATGTGGTCTCCTCTACATTGGGGAGACCAAAAACTGACTGGGTGACTGCTTTGCGAAACACCTCTGCTCAGTCTGAAAGCATGACCCTGAGCTTCCGGTTGCTTGCCATTTCAACACACCCCCCTGCTCTCATGCTCACATCTCTGTCCTGAGATTGCTGCATTGTTCCAGTGAACATCAACGCAAGCTCGAGGAACAGCATCTCAATTACCAATTAGGCACACGACAGCCTGCCGGACTGAACATTGAGTTCAATGATTTCAGAGCATGACAGGCCCCCCCATTTTACTTTTACTTTTTGTTATTTTTTCTTCATTTTGTGTGTTTGTTTTATTTTATTTCATCTTAGTTTGTTCAGTTTGCTTACCCACTATTTTTTTTCATGTTTGTACTTGCGGCTGTTCAATTTTCAGTCCGTTAACACTCTATCTGTACAATGCTTTGTCTTTCAACACACCATTAACATATTGTTTGCCTTTGCTCCATGATCTTCTGGTCAGCTATTCTGTGACCTTGTCCTATCTACACCTTCTCCTTTGTTATCTCTTGCCCCACCCCTGCTTTACTTGCTTATAACCTTTCACATTTCTAATATTTGCCAGTTCTGAAGAAGGGTCACTGACCTGAAACGTTAACTCTTCTTCTCTCTCCACAGATGCTGCCAGACCTGCTGAGTATTTCCAGCATTTCTTGTTTTGATTTCTTTCCCTCTATTTATTTCTCTTTTGATCTCTGATTTGGCATTGAATTCATCCACACATTCCTTTTCAGTCCTTGTGCTGTTAATTTCAAAATGTTTCAGTCTGATTGATTAAGGAGATGTACCGTTGCTTGCCCTGTTCACTCAGGTCCCTGATGCCCTGTCTCCCTTACCATGCCATTATCAGCTCACACTTGCAGCAACTCACCAGATAAAAAAATTTAAAACCTAAACAACAAGGGTAAATCTAACTAATGGCAGATGCTGTTAGATGCACAGCTAGTGCAAGATTTGGCCCATTGTTGTAAGGGAAATTGCAAACCTGTGTGGATCTATTTGAAGTTAAAATAAGCTACTTGAATGTACTCATTTCCAAATCCTTTCTGTAGAAAAATTTACAATTCTATGCTGGGGGAGGAAATCCTTTTAAATAAATTTGGATTGAATGCAGTGTTAATTGTTGCACTGAAAGTCAGAAGTTGAAACAGAGAGGGTAATGATGCTGTACAGTACAGCAGAAATCCTAAAGTAGCACATGCCAAATTCTGAAATAGATGAGCTGTCATCCTAGAGAGGAGTGCACAGTAAGTGTTTTTTCTAACAATATGAAGTTACTCCTCAGAAAACGCACTTTGCAATCGACCCTAAGGTGGCGTAATATGCACTGTACCCTTCTTTCATTATAAGACTCTCTACTTTAACAGTAACACTGAAATCCTTTTTCTGATGGCAGACTGTAATATAAATGAAGCAAATTCCATTTCTCAGATGATGCCCAGAAGCAGATTTTTTCATAGATCTAAGAGTGCATATTGGATGTGTCGAAAACAAGCATCATTTTCTGCTGGCCCTCCAACTGGGATTGACTTCACACAGATGCAGTAAAAGGGAGAGAGTGCATTCAGTGGCCATGAATCCTGGCATAATCACTATTCTTCCACAGCCTGATTATAGAAGAAAAACTGGCTATACTCTCATTGTATGTTCAGGCACTAAGATACATCCTATTTACTTCCAATCGGTATACACTAAATAATAATGTTGAAAGAGAGAGGCGTAAAACCTTCACGATTTTTTCCTGATTGGGACAAGCAAATACATAATTCCATTTTAGTGCTTAGTTTGTCAGACACAATGGAATATAACTAAAGCAAGCAGTAATCTTGTAAAATAACACTGAAATCATACAAAGTGCACAAGTACATTAAGTGAATGGTTTTCTTGAGTTTAAGTGCTGTAATATTGTTAAAAGGGCAGCTGTTAACAGAATACATTGCATTGACAAGAAATGTCATCTATTGCAAACTATAATTTTGAGTCGGTCAGCTTTTTCGCAGGGTCCTTGTCAATTTAATAAATAATAATTCTGTCAGGTTATCCCGGTAATGGATATTCAGGTTAACTACTGGAATTTTTTTCCAGGATTTATGCGATTGTGGAAGCAACATAAAAATTAAGGAAGCTGGCGGAGGTGAATTTCCAAAGAGATCCTTGGTTGAATGAGATATATAAATGCAAGACAAACAAAGTAAACAGCATTTACTCTGTTTTTACAGGGTTTCCAAGGCTCTTCCGTCAAGGGTTATGCTGGATGGTTGAAGAAAACCCCATGGAAATTCAGCCCAAAGTAACTAACTGTGTGTTGAACAACTTTTATTATGTATCATGGAGGTCCTGCTAAGGGAGAATAAGGAGGTGGGATCTGAATTAAAAAACAGGACCTCAAAGGTGATAATCTCTGGATTACTACCTGAGCCATGTGCTAATTGGAATAGGAACAAACAGGCCAGTAAAGTAAATACGTTTTGACTGAAAGGGTGGTGTGGGAAGGAGGGGGTCTAGTCCAAGGGACACCAAGACAAGAAGGAGGTCTGCTGCAGGGTTAGGCTACAGCTGAATTGGGCTAGGAGCAAGGGTCCAGAGGAAAGGATATATAGACTGTAGAAAGGGCATCCATCTAGTAAAGGTGGAGGAAGGGTTTGGTAACAAACTAAATGTAAGAAAAAGAAAAATTGAGATAAAAGATCAAAGTACAAAAATCATTTATGACAACATAGGGAACATATGATATCATAGGGAACATAAGATAACATAGGGAACATAGGAAATAATAATGAAATGCCTATGAAAAGTAAAGCAGAAGTAAATCAAAATAACAGTATATTAAATTGTCCACGTAGCAAAGTACATCAGTAACAAAAATGGGGAATTGGAGGCAATAACTGATGTTACATAATATACCATTTTACAATCTTCCCATCAGAAGGTTCGTCTGCTATCTCACTCTGAACAACACCATGGGAGATCAATGCAGAGGTTAGTAAGAAATAGGAAAAGGGCAAACAAAATTAAGCCTAGCATTTGATTAATTTAATTGATGTGATATTACTGTTTGTTTTAACATTAGCTGAAAACTTGGAAAAGCAGAAAGAGAAATCAATTTCCCCAGACCTGTTAGCTCAAGTTAATGGTTGGTATCGGCAAGACTTATGGATCAGTGAGACTGGGCATCTCCAAGTGGAACTGCCCTGTTCACACTGCATTGTGCTCAGCCAGAGTTGAACTCTGTGCACAAGCCCTTAAACACATGCACAGAACTCTGCTCACCATTATCTGGTTACCAGAAACGTTTGAACAGCAGAAATGATAAGACCCCAATGGATGTTAATAATGGTTGGGGATAGGTCCCAATTCTGCATCCACAATCATAACTAGCAGAACCTTGCTGTGGTATACCGTTAAGGGGCGTGCCTAAAACTGCTGTCTAGCATCAGACAGGATGTGATGTATATACTCACGCAATCATCGAGCACAGGTTAGGAGCAGTCAGAGTGACCAAACATGTTAGTGAACTTCCCAGTTATTATTGTACACAGTTTCATATCTTCAAATAAAGAATCCACTTTTAGTTACCAATCCTCCTTGTGTGTTTGATGTGTTTGTGTTAAAGAAAGAGAAACACAACAAAACTTGCAATATCTGCCCCTTATGTTTATAGGGAAGTTAACAGTAACCCAGAAAAATTAAGCAACAATCCAATTGCAGCCATGCTGTACATCTTGTATTGTGACATCAAAGCCACTTTGGAATGACCCATTGGGGCAGATAACGGAACACTGTGGAAAGCAATTTCAGCACCTGCTCGCCAGAAAATTGGATGTGGAGGTTTTAGGTTTACAGTGTGTCTGAGGTGTATACTGCACTCAATGGGCTGAATTTAGCGAGCCCTCCGCATGTTCCGACGGTGGACTCGGAAATGGGCGTCAGGCCCATTAGTTACATGGGTGGCCACCCTACCGCAATCATGTGGTCATTTTGCATAATGGAGGCATGGGGCCCACCCAATCAAGTGGCGGGGGTGGGATGCAAGATGCTGAATACGGCATCAGATGTCTCCAGAGCATGTGCGCGCACCATATTTAAAGACTTGCCACCATCCACCAGCGCAGACACTTTCACCTCGTTGGGTTTCCACTCGGCTTTAGAATCAGGGTCACAAGCTGGTGAGAGCGCTGCACACACGTCCGAGCAGCTGGCAGAGGCTGAGACGACTGACTGACAAAGGACTGTGAGTGGCTGGGCCCATGCTGAGCACCAGGCTGACGATGAGCCTCTGTTATTGACAGCACAGGGTATGCTGGAGATGTAGAGAGAGATAAGGCAATATCTGGCGGAGATGCCCAAGGCCATGTGTGCTTGTGTGCTGCCATATCTCAGGCATGTGAGCACATGGCTTCCTTCATCAAGAGGTTGGCGACCCTCATGGAAAGCCAGATCCCACAAATGTGCACAATCGCCTTGGCCATGAGCTGTATGCAGCAGGGGCAAGGCAAGAGAAGGACAAGGCACTTGGAGTCTTCTACAGCTCTAGTCAGCAGGGAGGCTCAAGTAAGCCTTGGAAGGGAGGAGAGGCTGACCTCCACAGATGGGGGGCTCGCCTCAGGGTGCTCTGAGTGTGGACAGCAGCTCCTCAGCCCCTCCTCCAATGAGACCAGCTTCAGTAGCCGCAACACCTGAGGACAGTCCTGCATCTGTGCATAAACCCTTGAGGCAGCCGGGGCCCTCCAGGCCTCAGGCAGGCAGAGGACGACCACTGAAGTCATCACAGGCCAAGGGGCTGCCCAAACAGCAGCTGCCCTCCAGTCCAGCTGTTAGTGATGGGTTCGCACCTACTGGAAGTATTGGTAAACGTATAAAGAAAAGCACCGAGACACACTTGGAGGTTCATGGGTGTTTGGTACCGGACATGTGATGTTTCATATAAAGATCTTTTGTTCAAGCCATTAACGTTCATTGTGTAGCGATTACTCTATCATGCCTTAAATGCGAGCTGCTGACTTCCCCCTTCCCCCTTCGTGGAATGCCAATGTAAGGATAGCCTTCATTTAAATATAATTCCTCATAGGCACTCGTCCATGTTTCAGCTGGGTATGCTAGGCACAGAACACAAATGGAAAGGAGGTGACAGACTACATGCATTGAGGTGAGTCTGTATTGGTTTCTCCGTGAGTGGACATCAGGGTGGCTAGAAGCAAGTAATTATGAGATTCTCTCTTACCTCCTTGGCCCATCGCTCAATCTGCCTGGCCTCCAGTGCAAGGGCTTCAACATCCAGTGCTGCTTGCTCATCACCCTCCTCTGCATCCTCCTCATTGGTGGAGGACTGTTGCTCAGGTATCTCATCAGCGTGAAAGGCCTCCCCATTCTGTAATGTTAGATCATGCAGAGCACAGCAGACCACCACAATGCGCAAAACCCTCGCTGCGGCTGCAGGGCTCCACCAGATCCATTTAGGCAGTGGAATCCCATCATCAGCAGTCCAATGGCCTGCTCAATGGTCACTTGGGTGGAGCTGTGGCAAGTGTTGTACCTTTCCTCTGCTGCATTGCAATGATTCTTCACAGGTGTCAGTAGCCATGTCTTCAATGGGTAACCTTTGTCCCCAAGAATCCATCCCTGAAGGCGAGCGAGGGGCCTGAAAAGCCTTGGCACCTGGGCCTGTCAAAGGAATCATGGCTGCTTGGGAAGCAGGCATACACCTGCAGGCACACACTGGTCACAGACCAGTTGAACAGTAATGGAACGATAACCCTTCCTGTTGATGAAGGCGGCTGGCTGTTCCATGGAAGCCACATGCTTGCAATCTATCACATCTTGTACCTGGGGAAATCCAGCGATGGCCCCAAATCTGATGGCCCTCTCTGCCTAATTGTCAGGGTCGGTCCAGTAGCTCAAATAGTCGCTGGCCTTCTTGAACAAGACATTGGTCACCTCCTTAATGCCATGGTAGACTGTCTGGGAGACCCCACACATGTCCCCAGTGGATCCGTGGAATGATCCAGACTTGTAAAAGTTTAGTGCAACTGTGATCGTCAGAGCCACTGGAATAGGGTGACCCCCAAACCCCATGCCAAGCAGGGCCCATCTGTGCCAGAGTGTACCGGACTTGAATCAGCTACCTCCAAATGTCCGACTACCATTGTCAGTGAAGACTATGCCGCTCCAGGGAGGCTGTCACCAGCTTATGAACCCTGAAACCTGTCCTGCAACTGGGCACATATGTTGGTGACTGCCTCCCTGGAGAGCTGTTGTCTTCACTGACATGCTGCTTGGACATTTGGAGGTGGCTGATCCGAGTCCAGTACACTCTGTGGCACAGGTGGGCCCTGCTTGGGATGGCCGCCTGCTGCTACTCTCGTTGTGGAGCTTCATGGACAGGCAGAGCTGCTTCTTGGCCCTCCCTCTGTTGGACGCACCGCATCACGCCACGGGGGTCCAAAAAGACAGGGTGTATGAAACCCATGCCAGGTGACCAGTGGGCCTACAAAGTATTGTCGACGCAGAGATGATCGTGCCCTGGCAACTGATCTTTTGCTACTTCTCCCGGCAGACTCCCTGATGGCCCTCTGTGCCCACCCTTTCTGATGGCCAACCTTCTCATCCAGCAGTATGGGCAACCGCACATCTCACCCAAAAGTTTGTTTACCCAATAGCCATCCAAACCGAAGCATCACCACCCCTCCCTTGCAGAGCCCCTGAGACTCCGAAACCCCCCCTTGCAGAGCCCCTGAGATTCTGAGCCCCTTACAGTGCGCACAGCACTGCTGTCTGAAAATGGCCTCTCCTCCCCCATCTTCCCCCGGCAGTGCTGTCCACCTGTTGCAGCACTGAAGCCTCATGCCAGCTTTAATGGTCGTGAAACCAATGGCATGTGGGTGCCGCCTGCCGTCCACTTAATCCCAAGTGTCCCATTGAATCGTAATGAATGAGATGCAAATACATCGAAATTAACTGCTCAGTAATTTAAAAATACACTTCCATTGGATTGGGACATTGATTTCACCCTGGTGCTTTCCTGCTGCTGACTAAATCTGGAAACGATGTCACAATGCCGGATTTCTGAGCGGTGCTTCCGAACCGACTCTCCATCCCCCCACACTCCCATTTCCGATTCAGATGGCTGCACAAAATTCTGCCCAATGAGACACAAAGGTGGCTTGCATATAAACTATGCACTCATTAGGCCACAGTATGTGTTTGGAGCACCTGAGCAGTGTTCCAAGAACACAGCGCCCATATGGAACTGGCAGTGAAGTAATCCAAATTTCTTTTTCAAACAAGTTCTGTCCTTTTTCCTTTAGTACCCTTGCCAACCTTGCCCTATGCCTTACTCCAATACCTCTGTTCCTACATTGGCGTCCCCAGAGTATGTCTGAGATTTTTTTAAATTTCCAAAATATACTTTATTCATAAAAATCTGTAAAAAATACATGACAAAACAGTTCCAAACAGCACCAAGTCAAAAAATACAAACAGTGCAAAGGAGGTCAGTTTCCTTCAATACAGGAGTGAGTTGCCTCACAACCCTTCCATTTCATTTTTCATGCCATATACATTTTACAGCACACGAAAATTTTCCCGATACAGTTCGAGGAGTTTCCCATGGATCCAGCCCCTCAGTTCAGCTTGGTGGGGGGACCTTCACAGTGGTCTTTCCCTATTGAGCCTTTGCTGCGGCTGCCCCAAGCTTTAGTGCGTCCCTCAGCACGTAGTCCTGGACCTTGGAATGTGCCAGTCCGCAACATTCGGTCGTGGACAACTCTTTGCGCTGGAAGACCAGCAAGTTTCGGGCAGACCAAAGAGCGTCTTTCACCGAATTGATAGTCCTCCAGCAGCAGTTGATGTTTGTCTCAGTGTGCATCCCTGGGAACAGCCCGTAGAGCACAGACTCCTGTGTTACAGAGCTGCTTGGGATGAACCGCGACAAAAACCACTGCATCTCTTTCCACACTGGCTTTGCAAAGACACATTCCAGAAGGAGGTGGGCAACCTTCTCTTCCCCACCACAGCCACCTCGAGGGCATTGTGCGGAGGGGTTGAGACTTCATGCGTGCAGGAAGGATCTGACGGGGAGGGCTCTTCTCACCACCAGCCAAGCTACATCTTGGTGCTTGTTTGAAAGTTCTGGTGATGAGGCATTCCGCCAAATGACTTTGGCAGTCTGCTCGGGGAACCATCTGACAGGATCCACCATCTCCTGTTCCCGTAGGTCCTTGAGGACATTCCGTGCAGACCACTGCCTGATGGATTGGTGGTCAAAGGTGTTTTTCCGCAGAAACTGTTCCACGAAGGATAGGTGGTACGGCACAGTCCAACTGGATGGAGCGTTCCGCGGCAATGTGACCAGGCCCGTCCATCACAACACCGGGGACAGATAGAACCTCAGCACATAGTGACACTTGGAGTTTGCGTACTGGAGGTCTACACACAGCTTAATGCAGCCACACACGAAGGAAGTCATCAGGATGAGGGCAATGTTGGGTACATTTTTGCCACCCTTATCCAGAGGTTTGAACATCGTGTCCCTCCAGACCCAGTCCATTTTGGATCCCCAGATGAAGCGGAAAATGGCTTGGGTGACCACCACTGCGCAGGAATGGGGTATGGGCCAGACCTGCGCCACGTGCAGCAATAACGTGAGCGCCTCGCACCTGATGACTAGGTTCTTACCCATCATGGAGAGAGATCACTGCTCCCACATGCTCAGCTTGTGTTGTACCCTGGCTACTCGCTCCTAGTGTCAGACAAAATTATTTGGAAGAGCTGGTTCTTGTCCGACCTCAACTTATTTGACCGCACACAGTGCCTGCACATTACAGTGATGAGGCTCTTGATGCACATTATCACCTCAAGATATGCAATATGTGTGGGATGGATAAACATCCAAATGAATTGCCCTTGCATGATAATGTGAGGTGTATTAATTTAAATATTTACCATCACATACTAGGACACGCTGAGAGTGCTATGTAAGCCAGTGCTGGAATGTCAGGTGCCAGCAGCTAATGATGGACTTACAGTGATCCTATATTCGAAACTCCAATCAGAACCACAAGCAACTTCTTTAACAATTGGCGAAAGGAGACCAAGGAAATACAGGAGCTTAAGAGTTAGATCACTATATTACAGGGAGAAGACTATCTCAGGGAAAACAAATAATTTGAACTGGGCCTCCTCTTCAAATCTATAGTCACATTATGGAGGACACTCCTAATTTATATAGATTTAGAGTCTTAAATAAATTTAATAAGCCCAGAGCACAGTAATTATCAAACATATGAAAATGACATAAAAACAAGAAATACTGGAACCACTCAGCAGGTCTGGCAGCATCTGTGAAAAGAGAAGCAGAGTTAACGTTTCGGGTCAGTGACCCTGGAAGGTTCACTGACCCGAAACGTTAACTCTGCTTCTCTTTTCACAGATGCTGCCAGACCTGCTGAGTGGTTCCAGCATTTCTTGTTTTTATTTCAGATTTCCAGCATCCGCAGTATTTTGCTTTTATTTTATATAAAAATGACAAGCAGGAAAAATCAGCTGGACTATCAAGCCTGCTTCACATTCACGTTGGCCAGAGTATCATGACTGGATGTTTCATACAGTTGGTGTGGTGTATAAGGATCTCCTAAAGACGTTTGATAAAGTGTCACATAATAGATTTGCCAGCAAAGTTAAAGCTCTTGGGATAAGTGGGACAGTGGCAGCATGGATACGAAGTTGGCTGAGTGACAGGAAAGAGTAGTGTTGAACGGTTGTTTTTCAGACTGGAGAAAGGTATACAGTGAGGTCCCCAGGGGTCGGTATCAGGACCACCGCTTTCCTTGCACTATACTAATGAGCTAGAGTTGGGTGTGCAGGGCATAATTTCAAAATTTACAGATGACACAAAACTTGGAAGTAATGTGAACTGTGAGGAGGATAGTGATAGACTTCTAGAAAACATAGACAGGTTGGTGGAATGGGCAGACAGGAGATTGAGGGGAGATTTAATAAAAGTGTACAAGATTATTTAATCTTGTCTACAAGATTAGTGTGCAGGCTTAATTATGTTATACAAGGAAAAACTGTTCCCAGCAACTGATGTTACAAGGACTAGGTGGCACAGATTGAAGGTTTTGGGCAAGAGATGCAGGGGGACTAGGAGGAAGAACATTTTTATGCAGCAGGTGGTAATGACCCGAAACTCGCTGCCCGTGACGGTGATTGAACGGAGTCAATCAATAATTTCAAAAGGATGTTGGATGGCCACTTGAAGGAAATAAACTTGTAGGGCTACGGGGATAGAGTCAGGGTGTGGGACAGACTAGATAGCTCCATGGACAGCCGGCATGGACTCAATGGGCCAAAAGGCCTCCCCTGTGCCATATATGACTCTATGATATGTGGCAGATGGAATTTTATGCGGAGAAGTGTGAAGGTCTATATTTTGGTAGGAAAAACGAGGAGAGGCAATATAAAATAGATGCAATTCTCAAGGAAGTGCAGGAGCATAGAGACCTGGAGGTATATATGCACAAATCACTGAAGGTGGCAAGGCAGGTTCAGAAAGTGGTTAAAAAGGCATACAGGATCCTAGGCTTTATAAATATAGCCTTAGGGCAGAATCTTACTACCTTAGTTTGTTTTCAGATTTCGGGACCATTTCTGTGTCACAAAGCCGTTTGCTGGAGTAGCGGGTCATTTGGTTGTTCTTTGCCAGAGCAAACCAATTAAAAGCCTGCCTCTGGGCTTTTTGACCAATTAGGGAGGGCGGGTGGTATGACACAGCCATTTTGTCAGAGGTAGGATTTCTGTATAAAGGGATCATGGCATGTTTCTGAGGAGCTCACAAGGACTTGGATTTTTTAGGCTGCAGCACCCACAGGAATGGGGAGGAGAACTTGGAAGGATGGCCCCCAGGTCTCCCACTCTTACCTGTAGGTCCAGTTGAGAGAAATGAGGGGCTACAGTGAGGTGAACTCCCCTAAGAGCAGGAGGAAGAGGACAGCTTCTTCAACCAAGCAGGCATGAGGAAGTAAGCAGCAGCACAGTGTCCCCTCTAACTTGGAGATCGTGGACTGTAAGGATCCAAGACTTCAGGAGGGCATGACAGGTAACAATGTCAGGTACCAAGTCCCACACTCTGACTTGCCCAGGATTCTCCCGCACAGCACGTCTCAGATCAACACACCTTGCAGCTCCACTCATTCCTCTCTCTGCAGGCACCTCACATCCCCAACTGAGCAGCCAACACTCGCAATGACCAGCCATTCATTACACTCCCACCTCCTCTCTGTGCAGGAGAGGAGATCACACAACGAGGCAAGTGTCAGAGAAGCGGCATTGTGGCAGGTGGGGGGATGGCCCTCCAGTGACTGGCACATTGTCGCTTACTGGCAGTGTGTGCCCACCTGGCATACTGGGAAGGTGGTCTTGCATCATGAGGCTGCAAATGTCAGCAGCATCTTGCCATGAGAGCTTGAGCCTCCTGAGCCACTGGTGCTCACTTGTGCCGGAATAGCTAGTCCACTGCCTGCAGATCCTCTGTTGGGGGGAGGGTCTCGCCTCCTTCCATTTGCATCTCGGTGGCCATTTCCTCTGCTCTGTGGAGGGGCATGTGGCTGCGGAGAAGGTAGCTGGTGCTGCTGTTGGTGTTGCTGCAGCTGGAGCTGGAGCATGTTGTAGTGGAAATCCCTCTGCCTTAGATCCCTCAGTAGAGGAGGACAGTGTAGCTGCATAAGCTGCTGCAATGCAGCTTCTAAGGTTGGCAGCCAGGAAGTGCACCTGAGTGTGGGTGAAGTGATGGTCAGGTGAAATGCCTTCCAGATAGTTGGCAAACACCTGTCAAGCAATGATAGCACTCTCTGACAGACATAATGCTTTACAAAGCAGTTTCTTAGCCTGACCATGTCTGCGGCTCTTCAGTGCAACTGATCAAAGCCTTCACAGCTTGTCAGTTTCACTGAGGCAGTCTCTCCCATCATGCTGTTGCCTTGTACAACCTGCTGGGCTCGAGACACAGTGTGGGACTGCTCCAATGGTGGGAAAGAGCGATTCCACTCAGAAAGTACCTCTGAATTCCTTCCTTAATGAGTTTAATTGGCTTCCTGCTTCAGCCACAGGTATTCCCAGGTTCTCCGTCAACCCACCCCTGGGAAATATGGAAGGAGGCAGGAACACATCGGGATCGCGGTCCGATGGCACTGTTTCCAATTTTCCCATCTCCCGCACCTCCAAACTTACCTCCAACTGCCTGGGAAAATTCCCCCACAGAGTACAAAAGCAAGGAAGTTATGATGAATCTTTATAGAACTCCAGTTCAGCCCCAACTGGAGTATTGGGTCAAAATCCTGGAACTTCCTTCCTAACAGCACTGTGGGTGTACCTACCCCACATGGACTGCAGTAGTTCAAGAAGGCGGCTCACCACCACCTTCTCAAAGGCAATCCATCTCGGCCTCCTCCTGAAGTCTCCAGCATCACAGATTCCAGACTTCAGCCAATTCGATTCACTCCACATGATATCAAGAAACGACTGAAGGCACTGGATACTGCAAAAGCTATGGGCCCTGACAATATTCCGGCAATAGTACTGAAGACTTGTGCTCCAGAATTTGCCGTGCCCCTAGTCAAGCTGTTCCAGTACAGCTACAACACTGGCATCTACCCGGCAATGTGGAAAATTGCCCAGGTATGTCCTGTACACAAAAAGCGGGAGAAGTCCAACCCGGCCAATTACTGCCCCATCAGCCTACTCTCAATCATCAGTAAAGTGATGGAAGGTGTCATTAACAGTGCCATCAAGTGACACTTACTTAGCAATAACCTGCTCAGTGATGCTCAGTTTGGGTTACGCCAGGGCTACTCAGCTCCTGACCTCATTACAGCCTTGGTTCAAACATGGACAAAAGAGCTGAACTCAAGAGATGAGGTGATAGTGACTGCCCTTGACATCAAGGCAGCATTTGTCCGAGTATGGCATCAAGGAGCCCGAGCAAAACTGAGGTTAATGGGAATCAGGGGGGAAACCCTCTGCTGGCTGGAGTCATACCTGGCGCAAAGGAAGATAGTTGTGGTTGTTGGAGGTCAATCATCTGAGCTACAGGACATCACCGCAGGAGTTCCTCAGGGTACTGTCCTAGGCCCAAACATCTTCAGCTGCTTCATCAATGACCTTCCTTCAATCATAAGGTCAGAAGAGGGGATGTTCGCTGATGATTGCACAATGTTCAGAACTATTCGTGACTCCTCAGATACTGAAGCAGTCCGTGTAGAAATGCCGCAAGACCGGGACAATATCCAGGCTTGGGCTGAGAAGTGGCAAGTAATATTTGCGCCACATAAGTGCCAGGCAATGACCATCTCCAACAAGAGAGAATCTAACCATCTCCCCTTGACATTCGACGGCATTACCATCGCTGAATCCCCCACTATCAACATCCTAGGGGCTACCATTGACCAGAAACTGAACTGGAGTAGCCATATAAATACCATGGCTACAAGAGCAGGTCAGAGGCTAGGAATCCTGAGGCGAGTAACTCACCTCCTGACTCCCCAAAGCCTGTCCACCATCTACAAGGCACAAGTCAGGAGTGTGATGGAATACTCTCCACTTGCCTGGATGGGTGCAGCTCCAACAACACTCAAGAAGCTCGACACCATCCAGGACAAAGCAGCCCACTTGATTGGCACCCCATCTACAAACATTCACTCCCTCCACCACCGACGCACAGTAGCAGCAGTGTGTACCATCTACAAGATGCACTGCAGCAATGCACCAAGGCTCCTTAGACAGCACCTTCCAAACCTGCAACCTCTACCAACTAGAAGGACAAGGGCAGCAAATACATGGGAACACCACCACCTGCAAGTTCCCCTCTAAGTCACACACCATCCTGACTTGGAACTATATTGCCGTTCCTTCACTGTCGTTGGGTCAAAATCCTGGAACTCCCTTCCTAACAGCACTATGGGTATACCTACCACAAATGGACTGCAGCGGTTCAAGAAGGCAGCTCACCACCACCTTCTCAAGGGCAATTAGGGATGGGCAATAAATTCTGGCCTGGCCAGTGACGCCTACATCCCATGAATGAATATAAAAAACATTGTGTCCAATTCTGGGCACCGAACTTAAGGAAGGATGTGATGGCATGAAGGGATCAGAAAAAAATCACTAGAATGGCTGCAGGGATGAGAGACTTCAGTTATGTGGCTAGATTGGAGAAGCTGGGGTTGTTCTGCTTAGAGAAGAGAAGATTGAGAGGAGATTTGATCGAAGTGTTCAAAATGATGAGGAGTCTGGACAAAATAGATGGAGAGAAACTGCTACCATTGGTTGAAAGGTTGAGAACCAGAGGACACCAATTTAAGGTGATTGGCAAAAGAGCCAACTGTGACATGAGGAAAAGGCTTTTTTTGCAGCGAGTGGTTAGAGTCTGGAATGCATTGCCTGAGAGTGTGGTGGAGGCAGATTCAATCGAGCCATTTTAAAGAGAATTGAATAAGCACCTAAAGAGAAAAAAATTGCAGGGCTATGGGGAAAGAGTGGGGGAGATGGACCAGCTTGTTTTCTCTTGCAGAGAGCCAGCACAGACATGATGGGCCGAATGCCCTCATTCTGAGCAGTAACCATTCTATCATTCTCTAAGGTTGGGGTGCTGATGCTGTTTGGGTTTGCTGTTGGGCAGAATAGAGGGCTCTTCCTGCCTGAATGGAATGTAATGGTTGTATCAAATGCAGAGTTGGTCTCGGGCATCAGTGCCCAATCACATAGGGCAACTCCTATCACATTATCAGTCCCTGTAAAGTGTTGTAACAACTTGTTCATGCCTTATATTTTCAGTTCTCCATGTGTTGTGATCAAGCTGTTCTTCAGCAGCTTACAAATCTTTCACTTGCCTGCCTGAACACATTAACAAATCTGCTAATGCAGTGTAAATAAGAGACAGATCTGCCTCATGTTTGTTGAGGACTGGTTTCAGATAATTGAGTTCTTTTCTAATGCTCACTTGTTTTATTTTGAGAGATGCACAGGGGTCACTTTAACTGGTGATGGTTAGAAGAGCTGCTCGAAACTATCCTTTGGTTGAAAAATGCATGAAGGTGCTGCCATCAAACTATCTTTAGAAAACATATGCAAGTGTTAATCAATGAGCTGCTTTACTCATGAGTCGCTTAGTGTAATCAGCTTTATCTCCCACTAGCATCATCAGTATGGATTCTATTATGCTGTTATAGATGTTACTACTTGTATAGGTTATTTTCTATCAAATGTATCCTAGGAAACAATTTCCTCTGTTCCTCTGTGAGGCAGAGAATATTTTTTTTCTTCTCTTAAATGCCTCCAATTATTTCTTCCACAGTTAATGCAAATGTGAAACTCTCAGGGTGAATGGTGGCAGGCATGTCCCTTTTACTTTAACAATACTGAAAATTTGTGCACATCATCTCTATATTTACATCATGTTTTAGATTATAATTTAAAAATTAATTTTAAATCCGGCAAGATATATTATAAACAACAAGTATATAACAGCTTCAGAGAAGTAAATCTCTTCTCTCGTACTCTTTGTTCTGATTGTAATGCCGGAATTGTACCAGGCCACTCAGGGCAAGGTCAGAGGTGGCGGGGAGAGGGGGAGGGGTGGGGGGCGGGGTGGCACAGGGAGGTGGGGGGGGGGGGGGATGCCATAAAATATGGTCAGGATGCATTCAGCCCGAAATCCGACATCATGCCATCGTTTCCGGAGTTTATGAGCGGTGGGAAACATGGAGGGCAGACCTCTGGCAACAACATGGCGGGACCTCAATTAAAGTAGTTAAAAGGACAATTAACTCCAATTTTACAGTGCATTTCTAATGTTATCAATGGCATACAGGAACCACGGGGCTATGGAGCCCCGTCTGGTTAAAGGAGGCAGCAAGGAGGCGAAAGTTCGGTGCTGTCTCTGCCAACCAGCCATTTGGAGAGCCAACGTGCAGTGGAAGGAAGGGTGGCGAACAGAGGGCACTGCAGAAGACAACAGAAGTGGGGTAAAGGTCAGCACTAACTGATGAGGCAGGTAAAGGTGCCAGCACTGATCGAGAGGGCATGCTGCAAGGGTCACAGAGGGGCAGTGACACTTTCTCCAAAGAGACCAGCTAGAGAAAGGTGGGGGGCGGGGGGGGGAGGTAGGTTGGACAGAACGCACAGGACTAGGAAACAGCCCACCCACCAAGGGCCTAATCCACCTAATCATCATGCCCCCCCATCCCCACACTGTGGAGGAGCTGCGGCTCAGAGGGAAGGAGGTCCAGGCACCGCCGGGGTCAGATCAGGAGCAGCAAGAGAGCCCACCTCCATTGGCACACAGGAAAAGGTGGGAAGAGGCATGCCATCCATCTCCTGAGTGAAGAAGGCCCTATTCCTGGGAGAGAGTCTACCGTACACGGCTAAACTATCTCCAGATTTCTAAACAGCAATGTCAGTGCAGACTGAAGCTCCCCATGGAGACCATCACCAATTTATGTGCCATACTTCAGCACATGCTGAGGTTCATGGGGGTTGGTGAACACCCAATGCCAGTGACCCTGACGATCACCGGGGCTCTCATCTTCTATGCCTCTGAAGAAATGACTACTCACGACTGTGAGAAACCCACGAATGGCAGCAGAAGAGAAGTGCAATACCAGCCATGGGTCCACTTAAGCGACTATCAAGCAAGTCATTTGGTAGCTGAAGATGAGATTCAGGTGCCTAGATCACTGCGGTAAAGCCCTTCAGTATGCCACAGCAAGGGTCTCGCATATCATGGTGGTCTGCAGTTCTCTGCAAAACTTTGTGCTGAAGAGAGGGAAGTCCTTGAATAACGAGGAAAGCATTGATCATCACTCCTCATCCAATGAGGAGGATGTGGAGGAGGCTGCTGAGCAGGTGGCACAGGATGAGAAACTCATTGGACCATAGGCAAGGGGAATGAAAGATGCGCAAGGGAGGCTCAGGACAATCTCATACATATCCGTTTCCTGTGACCCTGATGCCCTTTCAGAATCAGTGCAATAAAACCTCACTTTATGCACACCTGGGGTTGAATTTTATTTTCCTGCTGCCAAGAGTAGCGGTGATCCCACCTGTGAGGTTAACGGCTGCGATGCCGTGATTACGCAGCAAGTGGCCATTTAACATTACAACGGCAGAATCCTGCCCAATCACATGGTGAGCGGCATTGGCAACCCCGTTAACGGTGTTTTCTGATGTTGGCTTGCAGAGTTCCCTTCTTCCCCCCCAACAGTATCCACTTGCAGAGTTCCTTCCTTCCCCCCCAACAGTATCCACTTGCAGCGTTCCCTCCTTCCCCCACAACAGTATCCACTTGCAGAGTTCCCTCCTTCCCCCCCAACAGTATCCACTTGCAGAGATCCCCCTTACCCCACAACAGTATCCACTTGCAGAGTTCCTTCCTTCCCCCCCCAAACAGTATCCACTTGCAGAGTTCCCTCCTTCCCCCCCAACAGTATCCAATTGCAGAGATCCCCCTTACCCCACAACAGTATCCACTTGCAGAGTTCCTTCCTTCCCCCCCCCCCCAGCAGTATCCACTTGCAGAGATCCCCCTTACCCCACAACAGTATCCACTTGCAGAGTTCCCTCCTTCCCCCCCAACAGTATCCACTTGCAGAGATCTCCCTTACCCCACAACAGTATCCACTTGCAGAGTTCCTTCCTTCCCCCCCAACAGTATCCACTTGCAGAGATCCCCCTTACCCCACAACAGTATCCACTTGCAGAGTTCCTTCCTTCCCCCCCCAACAGTATCCACTTGCAGAGATCCCCCTTACCCCACAACAGTGTCCACTTGCAGAGTTCCCCTTACCCCACAACAATATCCATTTGCAGAGTTCCTTCCTTCCCCCCCAACAGTATCCATTTGCAGAGATCCCCCTTATCCCACAACAGTGTCCACTTGCAGAGATCCCCCTTACCCCACAACAGTATCCACTTGCAGAGTTCCTTCCTTCCCCCACAACAGTATCCACTTGCAGCGCCCCCCCTCTTTCCTCACATCAGTTCAGCAGCAATGTCTGATGTGAAAAAAAAATCCACAAGATAACAATGGATAACTTACCTCATCTCTGCAGGCACCGATGACTCTCACCTTGGTGGCACCAACTTTTCAAAGTCGGGAAAGTGAAGGTTTGTGAGTGCCGCACATCATGCATAAGATTGCGAACACCTGATAGGATTGCAAAAATTCATGCAAAAGTGTGTGTAACAGATTTAAATTACTATCCTGTCCCAACATGGCAGAGACGCCGCCACGGAATTTCATCGTCTCTGAGAAAATCAGAAACTGGCATTTCCAACTTCGGGTTCCATGAAGGATGAATCTGCACTGAATCTCCAGCCCCCTCCCCGCCAAAAACCTGCCTTCTAACGGAGCATAGAATCCAGCTCCTGCTGTCACCTTCTTTATCTCGTACTCCATTGCCCAACGCCCTGGTTCATAGCCATCAGTGTGGCAAAGCTGAGGAATGGACGAGACGCAGCCTACTCTAACACTAGCAGCCTATTGAGGGGGCAAGGCTGTAGATCAGGTCTAACAAGGCAGCAACATTTGAAAGTATGACCAACATCAGTGAGTCAAATATTTATTGAGAAGCACAACATTATCAACCTTCACATGTACAAAATCTAAACACACATGAACCCCAAGTGCAGCTAGATCATCTTCTTAAACCACTTAGTGGCATTTGTGAAGGTCAATTAGATAGAAATATACCATTATCCTTGATTTCTTCAGACCTGATGCTCGCCACGGCCTCATTTGTGACCACCACCAAAGGTTGCCAGCACCAGCTCCTCTGTGTTTGTCCTCCATAGGTAAGGTGCTACTGCTTGCTCTGCAAGGGAAGTGAGTGTGGTGCAGTGTGTTTGGGTGATGTGTCTGCCACAGTTGAATAGCTGGCAGAGTGTGCAAGCTGCATGATGTGAGTGTGCGGCTTGCAGCAGTGTAAGCATATGGCGAAGTTTGAGACGTGGTTGATAGAGATTGTTGGTGGTGACTGAAGTGAGTGTGGTGAATAGAATAGTGTGTGGGACTAATGGTTCATTTGTTCGGATATGGCGTGTGAAGATACATTCACTCACCTTGATCACTCGTGTGAGGTGATTAAACTACTTGCGGCACCACATCCAGGTTATCAGGGCTACACTGCTGACATTGACCACAATAGCTATCTTCTCCCACTGCCTTCTTTGTAACTTCCTGGAGGGCCTCTTGACCCCTTGAGGGAAGAGGACCTCTCTCCTCCACAACTCATGCACTAAGACCTCCAGTGCTGTATTGGGAAATCTTGCGGCACACTCTGTGGACTGTTGCACCATTTCTCAAGATTCTTCCTGCTCATTAACTTCTCTTTCACCACTTCCAGCCCCTGATACAGTCAGAATGCATCTCGTCTTTAAGAGGTTGTTCCGCAAATGTGTTTAGTTGAACAATAATTTTCTTTAATCCACTGACTGGAGATCTGAATTTATATTTTTTTAAAAGACATTTTTAAAAAGACAAGCTGGCAGCAAAGTCATCCTTTCAGCTTAAGTTTGTTACCTAATTTGCAAAGCTGTATCCAACACTGCAATGTTTGTGAGGAGAGAGACAAAATGTTTGCTAATTTCCCAGCAAGTACAAAGACCCAGGAAGTTTAAAGGAACTACCTGTTCTTTCACCAAGCAGAGAAATACTGCTAACTGCTATGTTTTGAATCACTGAGTGACAAGCCCCTCCCCATCTGTGGTTTTAAGCTGGTGTTTACTCTGCAGCAGAGGAGGAGCAACTGGACTCAGACATGTGCAGGCCCTAAGAGGGAGCCTCCCTCTTTCTCTCTCTCTCTCCATTTCAGCTTGGAAAGCTTTCAAATCATGCCTGTTGACCGATCATCTTTGCATACTCCGGCTACAATCAGAAACCCCATTGGAGGAAATCATCCACATTGCTGTCTCCAAGAGAGTCACTGGACCAGACATCTACCTCTTCAAACTAAAAGCCTCAGGATCACTGAATTCAGCTGGAAGCCAGTTGACTCACCAAACTCCACAGACTGTATCCCTTTTCTTATGGCCTCTACCTCAACCAATCAACCTTTCCCCACTCTGTAACCTATTTGTGTGTGTGTAAACCTCTAGTGTGTGTGAGAGAATGAAAGTTGGTGCATTGTTTATTATTTTATTAGTTCGGTTTCCGTACAATAAAATTAACCGCTTCCTTTGTTAACTCAAGAAAACCTGTCCGATTGGTTCTTCTTATGATCATAGCAAGTAAGTAATCAAACACCTACTGAATTGGCCAGTACATCCACTTTAAGAAAGAATTAAACCTTTTGTGGTCAAACAAGGAGAGGGAAAAGAGGGAAGCCCTTTGACCCCTCCTCACTTGACCATAACAAGGTGCAGTCTGGCTTTAAGTAGTGCAGGCTAGCTTTAAGTGGTGCTAACCTTGCACAAACTTGGTCCCCCTGCCGAGGTGTTCAGCCGCTCAACAGCATGTTTAGTGCTGGCTGCACGCCATTATCATTATAATTACCAGGCAGCAGAAAATTTGCTGCTGCCTGCATTATTTTGAACGGATGCGGGATAATCATGCAACCTAATCCTCATGTTTGTTTTCGGGGGCTATCCAATTTTGCTCCCATAATGTCTATTTACTTGTGATGAATAGATTGATAGATGGATAGATAGATAGATCACAGGGAATTCGGGGGGAATGCTAAACTAAAACAGTTCATAGATTTTAAGACTACATTAAAAATAAATAACGTTCAGACTGAGCAGTCAGTGAATGGATGGTTTTGACGGATTCATTTTTTATAAGTAGCAAGCAAAAGCATTCTCAAAATACTTTCTGTATTATAAATTATACAAATAAATACAGATATCATGTAAAAAGGTAAAGGCAATCTACATCACAGAGTGCTCCATTTAAAGACATCATTGCTCTTGTAATTCATTGGCAAAAGATTCAACTTCCCTGACACAAGCAGCTTACTCAGATTTATAAAATCTTCGCTTACCCACATCAAATTGCCACTGGCGATCCCAGCTCCTTTTCATCTGTCTATGTGATTTTTTATCCATGACAGGCAACTTTTTATCATTTGTGTTTACCAATTTTAGCAACCGCCAACATTAAAAATCCAGCTATGAAATAAGAACTATTCAATTGAAAGTTAGCTGTAAAATCAAATTGTCCTGTTTTCAGACCTTTTCAGTTTTTTGATTAAGTATCAAAAAATTAATAGACAATCTTGATCAAATGCTTACTTACCTACATCAAATGAACTTTAGGCAATGCCTGCTCCTTTCACCTATTGCACCACATTTATGGCAGGTAATAGAATTGGCTGTTTCTTCTGATCCCTGTGTGTTGAAACAAAGTACATGAAGCATGATTAGAACATTTGTTTTTATCATGTCTATGACTGCAGTGCAGAAGAATCTTTCATCATACTATTGATGAAACTTGGATGAAGGATTTCCAATTCATCCTTTCAGCTGCAGTGGGCTCGTGTTGGAAAATAGCTATCTGAAGCTATTTTCTGAAATTCTTCATCACTCGCCTGGTCTACAGCCCAATGGCAAATCAATTGAGTCTGGATTTTATCCAGCAAAACGTTGTGCTTGTATTCTAAATGAGTGGGAGCACTCTTGGAAGGGTACAATGATTTTAAAATATGTATTGCCATTAGTAGATTGTGATTTAAGGGCAGTCTAGATTTAGGTACCTTTAGTAGTGCTTGAATGCCACTAAGTTAATGAGAGGAATCAAATAGCCTTTGAAATGTTAGTGATAGGATATTTGTCTGTACTAATTATCAACTTTACTGTAAATGATTCATATACACAGTGGATATTACGGTGACTTATTGAAAATGTTAATTGAAATCAATTCCTTTACTTCTGTCATCCTATTAGTCCACTGACATTTTTGTGCAAATATGCTCCTGAAGTTCATACGGTGTGACTATTTTCAGTATCGGTGGATAATTGATAATAGCAAATTAGTCATTTTAAGTAGTACTCCAAAGCCTAATCTGCTACTCTTTATGCTCAATCTAGCTTCTTCGGACCAGAATCACACAGATTATGATCAAATCACATCATTGAGTACAATAGTCTCCAAATGCTATATTTTCTCTCTTAAGGAATTAGAAAACAATTGGTTTGATACTCTTTGTTTTCCCTTCCAATACTTTAACAGTTATTTCCAAGCTTTAAGAAATGAAAACTCCAGTATATTTTTCAATAATTATAACTGCTGCACACACATTGATGTGGAACTAAACTGACTTTGAGCCAACATGCACATCTGGCATAGCCCTGGGCACATGCATAATTTCAAAGTCAGTAAGGGATAGTACACACCATTATAATTTTCACTTAACCAACTTCTTTTTTTTAAAAAAACTAATCTATTATAAGTTTCATTGTTTAACTCTGCTACCTGTCAATGTCATATTAAGACAATCAGACTACAAATCTGAATAGGGCAATTTCAGTAAAAGACAAAGGATATCATATGAGGCTGCATAGCATGTTCAATTTCTTCACAGGTACTAAACGGGTACATTGCAATATGATAGTTATTAGTTAATGGAATACCATTCTGGTGATCAAAATACAAAGAAATCTAAAATATTATTTGTTTCTTACAGGGGCGCAAAGGAAAATTCAGTACCCTAAAGGTTAATTACATTCATTGCTTTGTTAATCTTTGCTTTCAACTACTGATTAGGATTGAAATTGATTCTGAAGTTCCTTATGGGGATGAAGTGACATTAATCCAGCCTTTGTTGTTGAAAATGTATAAAATCCTACTAGTGTTGGGAAGTGATAACATATCATTACTCCAGCAGTCATCATTACTGCCATCCTTATGTGGGCCATGCTTACATGTCTGGTAATTTGTCTTTTTGTTTCTGATAGTGGATCAAAACTGGTAAAAATGTTTGAATTGGGGGAAAACAAAATACATTTCTTGTTTAATTTTAGTGTGCCGGTCATTTATTTTGGTTCATAATTTTTTACCTGAATGATTTCTTTTTAAGTTGTTTGTTGCATAGAATTACATAGAAATTAACAACACAGAAATGACCATAAATCCAACCAGTCTGTGTTGGGGTTTACAAACAGTAACATATCCTGGTCCCAAATCATGTCATTCCGTTTCCTTCAGCCACCTATCTATTCTATTGTTGGTGCATCAGAATCCTTCAGGGTATGCTCTGAGTGCAAGGTTCTCCAGAATTTATGTAATTAAAAAAACAATATCTTATTGAATACTATGGAATCATAGAATAGTTACAGCATAGAAGGGAGGCCATTCAGCCCATCTTGTCCATGGCAGCTCCCCTCAAGAGCAACTCACCTAGCCCTATTTCCCCACCTTTTCCTTGGAGCCCTGCAAATTTTTTCTCTTTAGATTGTCCAGTGCTCTTTAGAAAGCTTTGATTGAATCTGCCTCCACCACACTCTCAGGAGTGATTCCAGATCCTAACCATTTGCTGCATAAAAAAGTCTTTATTCATGTCACCTTTGCTTCTTTTTCAATCACTTTAAATTGGTATCCTCTGATTCTCGCTCATTCCACCAATGGGAACAGTTTCTCCCTATCTATTTTGTCCAGACACCTCATGATTTTGAACACCTCTATCAAAATTCGTCTTAATATTCTCTTCAAGGATTACAGCCCCAGCTTCTCCAAGATATCCATGTAACTGAAGTTCCTCATCCCCGGAACCATTTTCATGAATCTTTTCTGCACCCTCTTGAAAGCCTCCACATCCTTGCTTAAGTAAAATGCCCAAAATTGGACACAATACTCCAGTTGAGGCCCAACCAGTGTTTTATACAGATTTATTATAACTTCTTTGTTTTTGTACTCTATGCCACTACTTATAAAGCCCAGGATCCCCTATGCTTTATTGACCATTTTCTCAACTTGCCCTGTAACCTTCAATGATTTGTGCATGTATACCCTCAGGTCCTTCCGCTCCTTTAGAACGCTACCCTTTAATTTATATTGCCTCCCCTCACTCTTCCTACCAAAATGGATCACTTCACATTTCTCTGCATTAAATTTCATGTGCCGCTTATCTGCCCATTCCACCAGCCTGTCTAAGTCCTCTTGAAGTTTATCACGATCCTCCTCATAATTCACAATGCTTCCAAGTTTTGTGTCATCTGCAAATTTTGAAATTGTTCCCTGTCCACCCAAGTCAAAGTCATTAATATATGTCCAGAAAAGTAGTGGTCCTAACACTGACCCCTAGAGAACCCCCTATATACTTTCCCCCAGTCCGAAAGACAACCATTCACCATGACTCTTTATTTCCTGTCATTCAGCAAACTTCACATTCATGTTACTGTCCCTTTTATTTCATGGGCTCTAACTTTGCCGACAAGCCTGTTATGTGGCACTTTATAAAGCTTTTTGGAAGTCCAGGTACACCACATTAACAGCATTACCCTGATCAACCTTCTCTGTTACCTCATCAAAAAACTCAAACAAGTTAGTTAAACGTGATTTGCCCTAAACAGATCCGTGCTGGTTTTCCGTGTCCAAATGACTATTAATTTTGTCCCGAATTATCGTCTCTAAAAGCTTTCCCACCACCAAGGTTAAACTGCCTGGCCTGTAGTTGCTGGGCTCATCCTTACACCCTTTCTTGAGCAAGGTGTAACATTTGAAATTCTCCAGTCCTCTGGCACCACCCCTGTATCAAAGGAAGTTTGGAAGATAAAAACAGAAAATGCTGGAAATACTCAGCAGGTCAGGCAGCATCTTTGGAGAGAGAAGCAGAGTTAACATTTCAGGTCTGTGACTTTTCATCAGATGATCCTACAATTGGGGTCCATTGCCTCTTGATTCCAATTCATTTTAAATAATTTTTTAAATAATATTTTGCAGGCTCAAGAATTTGCCATCAAATAGCCAGATCTGGCGATAATAAAGTAAGGCTGAATACAGAGATTACATAACTCGGCCAGATTGCATATGAATAATATTTTGTGGTTTACAAATGAATAGTTAGTTTTAATGCATTTTACAGCATGGAAGGTCATAGCATCATACAAACTTCACCTGCATCCATATGTGGGCAGCCAACTACTGCCTAAAATAAAACTAAAGCATGCCTGTGTCGGTAGTATGCTTGTGCACTTGCTTAACATTCAATCCTTTTTTACAGGCATTTTTTTTTTTCTGACTATAGTTTTTTTCCTGCCCAACTAGTATTTTTCAAGGTGACATTCAATTTACCTCAAATACTTAAAATCTGGATATAATAAATGGGCCTTTGGGTACTTGCTTGGGATTGATATTGTCATGCAGCTTGTGTAGGGACCAGGAGAAATAAAATGGATTTTCCGGCAGAGGACTAGTTCATCATTCTAGTCGACACTTGTTATTGATCTGTTTCTATTTGTTTACAATTTTGTTGCCGCTGATTGAGCCGTGGTTCTAAATCTTGAAATGACTTACATGCTGTTAGGATGGAGCTTTATTGGGCAAATAAACTTCAAATGTTTCATTTGGCATCCTGCTTCATTTTGATTTATTGCAAATTAACAGCTTCTTTCTCATTTCTTCAAACATTACTGTTTGATTCTTGCCAAAATTTTCCATCACTTACTCCCTATATATGCATAGGAGATACAATCTTCCTAATAATGCGGAAACCTTCTTATTCAGGGTAACTTAGTTTTTTTTTTCGATTTCTCTTTTATGGAGACATTTTGATCTCTATTTCTTAGCATTTCACGTCCATCAAAGAGAGTTCACTGGAAAGCCTTCACTTTGACAGCTGAAAACAGTTGCTGTCTTGGGCCCTTTCTGTTCTTATGTCTGATTCTTGTGCTGGCTGGATCCTCACCATCTTTATTCCCCCATCTTCTATCTCGACTTCTCTCCCTTGTCTCCCCTCTTTATTTGAATCCATCTTCTAAAGGGACTTCAGCAGCTGATGAAGCATTCCACATTCAATGTTAACCTAGCTTTCTCTTTCAGATGCTGACCAACCGACTGCATTTCTCATGTTTGCTGTTTTTTTTTTAAATTAATTTTTAAATATTATGGTGATTCTATTTGTACAGTGGGATTCCATGGTTAGGAGTTGTACTTCCTCTCAATGTATCTTTTTAACTGCTCTTGGTTTTGCGATTTTCTGGATGCCAGCGTGTTGTTCAATAATTGTTTCTTTATAATAAGACCAGTATTCCGTTATCCATTCTTATGAAACCCATCGTTGGAATAATTTTCACAGCTCCTATGCCAAATCAGCTAAAAAAAGACGCAAAAGCATTTGTGATTACATGCAGGATGAGCAATGAGACTTGTTTTAAAAGTTATTGGAAAATAGGTTAAGTTCACAGAAATTATAGTTGATGTAACACAAGGATTATTAAATCTGTGCTTCAACTTGTTTATATTTGAAAATATCTCCCAAAGGCAACAGGCAACAGCAGACCTGTTCTTGGAAGCAGAAATATTTGTCACTTGGGCATAGACCTACACAAATTTATGGAGAAGACACTACAGGAAGAAAGAATTTGCATTGATGTAGCATATTTCACATTTTCAGGACAACTCAAAGTGCTTTACAACCAATGAATTACTTTTTAAGTGTTGTCATTGCAACGGCACGATCCCAGAAAACAGAAATTAGGAAAATTACTTGTTAATTTTTTTTTTTTGGCGGCATCATTCAGTTCTGATCTGCATATTTAAGGAAGGACCCCACTGTCTTCCTGTGGATGGCCTGCTCAAGGGAGTAGGTGAATATCAGGATGCAGTTGAAAGGCAGCATGATCACAGGTGGTAAGTTACTACCCTTATTTTTACTTTCCCTTGCCCAGTTTCTGCCAGGCCAGGAGGCTGGGTGGGGGTTATTGGGGGGAGGGGGGCTGTTAAGATCAGGACCATTGCCTTGTCTCAAGCTCCTATTTGACTGAGACTCCACTCCCTAACATTCTTAGTTTATCCAATTATCTTTATGGCCCCACAAGTTCAGGAATCATCATTTTCCATACAGACTTTGTTTATCTCCATCTGTATGTATCTTTATAACCCTCACTTGGTCCCAACTAGATAGTAATCCAAATTTTAGATTGGATGTTTATTCATTCAAATTTCCTCATCAATTTTAACTCTACTAAATATCTCCTCTTCTGAATGTGTTGACTCTGCCCAAGGTACAGTCCCACTGACATGCTCCAATATCATATCCAAGCATCATTATTTATGAGCTTTGTCAGTGAATATAGGGTATATCATAACCAAGTCCAATTTTGTCCTCATGTGATGTCCTTGCTTGTAGCAAGTGACCATCAGAGTCATGCTCATTTCACTATTGTGTCCATTTGCAAGCTGTCAAAGCTAAGAAATAGATGATTTAGCGATTGCTTGAATGAGTTTTATCCATATTTGTAATAGTGGACTACTGTTCATAGAATTCCACAAAGTAGCAGGATTTATCCTAGATGGTGTTGTTTGATAATTATATGCCTTGATTTTAAAACTGCCATATGAATCTTGTCTATATATGAGTGTAAAATGTCACTTATCCAATGAAAGAGTTAAAACCACTGGCACATTTTGGATATTGTAGTCACAGGTGGAATGTGAAGACACAGCTCAGGATATTATACTTGATACAGATTAGAAAATGAATCATCTGCCCTTGGTGTCTGAGAGGGCAAGTGGTAATCATACAGCTAAAATCCATATACCCTATGTGATTGCACAGGAGTTGTATATCCAAATAATAGTAATATCACTGCAGTGAAAACAAAAATTTAGAAATAATCTATTTTTGTTAGACAATGAATGAAATTAAATCCATGGATGGATAATGAGTTCCTGAAGAACAAGATATATGTTTAATTATAGTAAAACATATTTGAAATACCCAAGTAGAAAAAGCTCATCAAAGCTTATCTGTAATGATAATGACAAAATGTAAAAGGCAGTGTACAATTAGGCTATGAAAATTATGCTTCAGTTTCACATATTCTTTCCTTTTGAATGGAATGAATTAAGGATTCTGAGCACAGTTGTTTCAGTAACGATTAAATCACCTTCAGTTAACAAACATTGTACCCATTAACCAGGTTAGTGTTTGATGATTTTAGTTGTTTTACGGAAATACTTTAATGAGTGTGAATTTTCATGTGTCTGAATTACAATGTCAATTCTTCACCTCACACAGATATATTCATTTCATTCTTTAGTGATTCCAATCACACCACAGGCTAAATGTCCTCCAGCTTCTCTGTTCAAGAGTTTTCATCATTTTCACCTTTGCCCAAGTCACCTTCTTCTCATGAACCACAAATGTTCCCTAAGGAGTTCACTACTTTTAGAAATAAACCTGGCCCAAGTACTGGTATCCAAATAAGTGTGGTATCTCAATGTACAAGATTTGATTCTAGCCTTAACGTTCATACTGATGGAGCTATATCCACTGGTTACAAGACCTAGATTTTTGTTTTGCATATCCTTAATGTTTAACATCATCTGTCTGTCTCTCCCTCGGGTGAAACAAAATAGCTACACAGGAATATGAAGGCTGAACCCTCTAATTATGCAGCATAGTATCTAATGTGCTATGTTCCTCAGTCTGCCAGCAAAGGAGCAGATTTTCATTAAATGATGCATTATACAACAGTCCATGCATTAAACAGAGAGTCTAATGATGATTAATAGGGAAGTGTGCCTCAACAAGCAATTACTCTTCAGAAAAAGCTTTATATAAGCCTATGATTAGACAGTTTTACTGAATACATCTCGTTTGTATTACAAAGGTTTTTGTGAGTGTGTCGCTCTGCGTTTCCAACATTCGGATCTATTTGGAAGCCTGCGTTTGATTCTCCACTTTGTCAGAACTGATGCTGTTGAATATATTGCTGTATTCACAAATGACAAAGAGCGGAATGACCGGTCTAATTTCTTCACCCAAGGCCAAGCATTTTGCAGCATGAAGTGCGTGAGATAGTTGCTGGTATCTTTTGCATACTAGAATACAAATCACATCACAAATCATATCCTCATTTTGATCTAGCTGTGGCCACAGATGCTTTAACATACAAGTTTAATTAAAGGCATGAGTTACCTGCTTTAACAAAAGCAATGAGACTAGAAACATATGCCAAGTCTTTCAATCGTGTACCTGGAGCTCTGTGAGAATCACACTTCTCCTGTTCAATGATTTACTCATGCAGTCACCCTGTTTTCCAGGATACAGTGAAGTCTACATCAATCCCTTATTTGTATTAGACAACCACAAATTGCTTGAAAACGCCAAATTGGTCTTATGATAGTAACTGGTACCAGACCACTTACAATGATGTGAAACTGTAGCTGACAAGCATTTGTTTTGAAACAAAAAATCTGACTGTGGGAAACCATTTGATTCAGTCTGAGCAAACAAGTTGCTGTTCAAAGGCAAACAGTTGTGATAATTAATCAAGTAGGATTTCAGGCCACCCTCCCCAATAACTTAATAAACATTATCACATTGCAATAAGTTACTTCTTAAACTAGAAAGACACAAAATCGCGTAATTTCTCAGACTTCTGATAGTAGTGATATGAACTAGTTGAGATATTAAGACTTCATATCAGTGATTTCAAACTTATCTGTGATGGGGGATGCCCTGCAAATATCAACATACTCCTGGAGATCCCCCATCTTATCTTCTGAAAGACAGTGTCAGATACCCAAAGAAAAGGTCAGAGATTGGTTAGACAGTGGAAGATAGAGCAGAGACAATGGGTCTGCATTCGAAATGGAAGGAAGTGACTAGTAGTGTCCCACATGGATCTGCGCCTCAAGTAGTCATTATATTTATTAATGGCTTAAATAACACAATAGAGAGCCATATATCCAAATTTGCCAATGACAGAATGATTGGTGGTATGTAACTAGTGTAGACGGGAGCATAAAATTACAAAGAGGCATTGATAGATTAAGTGAGTGGGCAAAAATGGTGGCAGACGGATTTCAACACAAATAAGATGAGACTGTCTGTTTTGGAGCAAAATATTTTGGTCCAAATATTATTTAACTGGTGAAAAGCTAGGAACAGTGAAACTGCAAAGAGATTTAGGAATCCGTATATACAGATCACTTAACTGCATTAGTCAGGTGCAAAAAAAATCAAAAAAGTGAATGAAATGTTAGCTGTTATAACCAGAGGGCTAGAATTTAAAGGGGAGAGAGTTTTGCTACAGCTATACAAAGCCCTGGTTAGACCATATCTCTTTCTTTTTTGGGGCCTCCTTATCTCGAGAGACAATGGATACGTGCCTGGAGGTGGTCAGTGGTTTGTGAAGCAGCGCCTGGAGTGGCTATAAAGGCCAATTCTGGAGTGACAGGCTCTTCCACAGGTGCTGCAGAGAAATTTGTACAGTGCTGTATACAGTTCGGAGCACTGTACCTTAGAAAGTATATATTGGCCTTAGAAAGAGTGAAGTGAAAATTCATCAGAATGTTATTAGTGTTCCACGAATTAGATTATGAGGCGAGATTAAATAAAATAGGCTTGTATTCCCTGGAATATAGAAGGTTAAGAGGTGATTTAATTGAGGTTTTTAAGATTTTGAAAGGAATTGATGGGGGAGTCTGGAACAAGGGGATATAACCATAAAACCAGAGCCAGGCATTTCGGAGAGAAGTTAGGAAACACATCAAATATGGAAAGGGTGGTAGCAGTGTGGAACATTTTCCCACAAAAAGCAGTAGATGCTAGCTAAATTAATAGTTTTACATCTGAGATTGATAGACCTTTGCTAAATAAGGGTTGAAAAGGATATGGAGCCAAGGCAGGTAGATGGAGTTAAGATACAGATCAGCCATGATCTCATTGAATTGCAGAATAGGCTCAAGGATCTGAACAGCCTGCTCCTGTTCCTCCGTTCCTATAAAAACAGTGAGACCATTGCAGAAAGCGGGCTTTACTGGCATGCAGCAATAGAAATAACGTCCGACTGACAGAAGAACTATAGAATGCCAAATTCACAGGCCTGTGCTCACAGCACTCACCATGTAGACAGGGAACTAAAGACTTCACAGACCTCCACTTCACCATGCAGCCCTGCCCAAACCCTCACCCCACATCCCCCGCCTCCTTCACCACCCTCACCAGGCTTTCCAGTTTTAAACCTATGCTTTGTACCAAATGTAGTGAGGTATTCCAGTGCCCCATATTTTAGCTTTAAAAATTTAATCACTGGCATTGACATTCTTTATTTAATGATTCCTTTAAATACTGCATAATTTATTACCCTTTATTGAATTGCTACAGTATTGTTAAATATCTTAAAGTAATTGCAGACTAACATGTACCGTGTATTGTAAGCCATTTTATTGGTACCCACTCATTTTACTCTGTTCCTACTTTGCTGAAAAATGAAAATATAATTTAAATTTGTGAATGCCCTGAAGAAATTAATGTACTTTCAGACAGTTCATTAGATGTGAAAGGAAATGCCTGGAATGCTGTGTAATAATTAATGGTTTTTTTATGATGAAAATCAGGATCAAAACACCCTTCAAAACCTACTTTGTTTCCATGACAATCAGATATTTCAAATACTCTAACCTGATCAGAACCAATTTGAGTAAAATTAAACCATGACCCCCCACCCCCCCCCCCCCCCACACCCCTCCAAAAAAATTGAAAATAAAAACCTTATATGCATTTAACTTGAATCTTGTAATGTTTGATGGGGGAGTATGGAATTAGCAATAAAATTAAAGAACAGAAAAGGTATATACATTTCCTGCTCGAGATAATTATAATATTTCATTTCTGAAAAAAATAATTATAAAATCTTGAAATATTTCAGGTTTGCGCTTAATTTTAAACTTCATCAATTTTGTTGAAAAAGGCCACCATTTTAGTAGGAATTAATAACCTCCATCAACTGAGGTGCTAAAATATTCACTCTAATCCTACTTTACTCCTCTCTAGCTGAGGCACAGGACTCATGGAGTGCACTGGCAGGCTGATGTTAACTTGTTCTGGTGGAAATGGGATGTTATCAGCCCTAAAATAGCGGTGCTGATCTTACTGTTGCCATGCACCTGCTCAGAACCTGTCTGCCATCAACTTTTTTGTGGTCTTATGATGTACATAGGATCTCAATGCAATTTCAAGTGCCAACTGGGTGGACTGTGCACTGTACACCAGTTTTATGGGGTGGTGAAGCAGAAAAGTCCCAAAAGGGAAGTACAGAATTATTTTTCTGAGGCCAGGGGTGGCAGAAGTGCACTTGTGGGATCCACAAGAATATTATACGTTGCTGTCACCCTGGATTCTCTGCCCTTCCTCGCCCAAGATTGGTTCCTCAGCCTGGCCCCCACACCACCTCGACCAACCTGCCTGTTGGCTGACTTAGCTTCCAGACCAGCGCAGAGCCACACAGCTGCAGTGGAAAACCTGTCTGTAGCAGACAGCTCACTAATGGCATGGAAATGTGGTCTAACTCTCAAAATAGCATGGGTTTCCAAGCTGGGAGTTAAATTTTCCTCTGGGAGTACACTCCACCTGTCTGTGCTAAAGCACACTGACCTTTCATGGGTTGCATCATTCATCTGGTGTAGGCCTGTCCCCAGGCAGGGCCTTACAGTAAGAATTAGGGGAGGAATCAGGAGTACAGCTGTATGTCTTGGGACCTTCTGGCTGCTGTTTTCCGATAACAAGCAGAATCCATGCAGATATCAAAAATTGCTGTGTTCTACAATACAAAGTAAGGTGTTTACCTGTGTAATACTCTTAGTCTTATTGTAAGGGCCCAGCAGATTGTCTGATCTAAGGGAACATCCAGTGCAAAAACTCACGACCAGTTTCCTGAGTTGTGTCTGTGTAATTTAACCCTTTTGGCCCCGGTATCAGAGGACAGGTTGCATAGACCAGGCTTGTATTCCCTTGCATGTAGAAGGGGTGCTCTCATTGAGGTGTTTAAGATAATTAAAAGAGTCAATGAGTCTAGAAGTACTTCTTCACCCAAAGGGTAGTGGAAATCTAGACCTTTCTGCCCCATAAAGCTATTAAGGCTAGATCAATTGAAAATTTCAAAATTGAGATTGCTAGATTTTTGTAACGCAAGGCTGTTAAGGATTACAGAGCAAGGTGGGTAGATGAAGTTAAGATACAGATCAGTATCTGTATAGCAGAACAGGCTTGAAGGGCTGAAAAGGCTTACACCTGTACCTTGGTTCCTGTGTACCTATGTTGCCGAGGTAAATGAGAACTCCAGGGTTCCAAGGACAGGAATCTGAGGTGGGAGTGCTGGAATGCTGCTGCCACCTCATTACCACACGGAGGCCCATAGCAGGCGCAGGTCCTGTTCCATCCATTTGTGGAAGCACCAGTAATCGCAGAGCAACATAAATGATCAGATGTAATGGGTCTCCGCCCTCTTCTCTACTCCCTAGCATGGAAGAAATGAGGCTTCCTCAGCTGCTAGGGAGCATAATATTGGCTTCATTCTGTTTAACTCCTTGAAAGATGGAGAAGGAAATGCTTTTCATTAAGAGAGCACATACAGACTGAAATGTCCCAGATTTGATCTAAATATGCGCTGTATCAGCTGGCCATCATTACAGTGACAGTAGATGTGCTGATTGGCTCCAGAATCCTAGGTCAAGGAGAGTGGAGAACCAAACAAAGCTTTGAATCCTGATCACTATCCAGTGACTTTTACTGGAAAATGTGCCCATGTGAATGTCAGATGTGGACAGAATCAGACATAGCCATTTACTAAAATCACTGTCCAAGCTCAGTTTGAGGAATGGTCACTTGGACAAGTTAGTGTAGAGTGGGTGCCCATGGGGCAGGAACATTTTTAGAAGGGTGAAAAATTGGAAGGGAAAGGTGTGAGAATTAACATCCAGCCAATGTTACATAATGAAAAAGAAAGACTGTATTTATATAGCTTCAGTCATGATCTCAGGATGCCCAAAGTGCTTTACAGCTAATTAAACAAATTTGAAGGGCAGTCTCTATTCGAATGTAGCAAACACAGCAGCCAATTTGTGCACAGTAAGCTCCCACAAACAACAACGTGATAATGACTGGATACCTGTCTTAGTGATGGTGATTGGCGGATAATGATTGGCCAGGACTTTGGGGGGAACCACCCCACTCTTCTTCAAAATGGGGCCATGGGATCTTTTATGCCGTTTATGAGCAAAGCTATGGCCTCAGTTTAACATCTCCTCTGAAAGACAGCACATCCGATAGTGCAGCACTCTCTTAGTGTCAGCTTGGATCATGAGCTCAAATTTCTGAAGTGGGACTGGAGCTCACTGCCGACTGACTCAGAGGCGAGACTATTACCACTGAGACACAGCTATCACTTAATATAATAAAAATTATTATCCAATGCAATCAGATGGGGGTATATATATTCAGTTGCTGCCAGCTGATTACATAAGCACAATATCAATGAAAATATCTACAAGAAACTACTTTAGTTCCTTCCACAATCTGTAAGATATGAATAAAGGGTCAGGTTGGTACATCTAATTATATATTGACAATGACTGATGTTTCTGAGCAGGAACGTTGCCCTCGGAAGAACCACAGTTAGTAACAGTAACTTGTTAAGCCTGAAGCCAGAAAGATCACTGTAGCAAAGTGGTTTTCTTATAAAAGTTGTTGTCACTTTGTATTACTTCAAACATTTTGCCTGCAGAGCAGATTGAAGAAAAGTAAATGCAAGCTGACAGTCTGCGAAGCTGCTGTGTCAATCATTATACTGCAGCTTTTCAGAAAAATTCATAAAATTTAAATGGTTAGAATATTCATCTTTGGCCTCCTTATCTCGAGAGACAATGGATACGCGCCTGGAGGTGGTCAGTGGTTTGTGAAGCAGCGCCTGGAGTGGCTATAAAGGCCAATTCTGGAGTGACAGGCTCTTCCACAGGTGCTGCAGAGAAATTTGTTTGTTGGGGCTGTTGCACAGTTGGCTCTCCCCTTGCGCCTCTGTCTTTTTTCCTGCCAACTACTAAGTCTCTTCGACTCGCCACAATTTAGCCCTGTCTTTATGGCTGCCCGCCAGCTCTGGCGAATGCTGGCAACTGACTCCCACGACTTGTGATCAATGTCACACGATTTCATGTCGCGTTTGCAGACGTCTTTATAACGGAGACATGGGCGGCCGGTGGGTCTGATACCAGTGGCGAGCTCGCTGTACAATGTGTCTTTGGGGATCCTGCCATCTTCCATGCGGCTCACATGGCCAAGCCATCTCAAGCGCCGCTGACTCAGTAGTGTGTATAAGCTGGGGATGTTGGCCGCTTCAAGGACTTCTGTGTTGGAGATATAGTCCTGCCACCTGATGCCAAGTATTCTCCGAAGGCAGCGAAGATGGAATGAATTGAGACGTCGCTCTTGGCTGGCATACGTTGTCCAGGCCTCGCTGCCGTAGAGCAAGGTACTGAGGACACAGGCCTGATACACTCGGACTTTTGTGTTCCGTGTCAGTGCGCCATTTTCCCACACTCTCTTGGCCAGTCTGAACATAGCAGTGGAAGCCTTACCCATGCGCTTGTTGATTTCTGCATCTAGAGACAGGTTACTGGTGATAGTTGAGCCTAGGTAGGTGAACTCTTGAACCACTTCCAGAGCGTGGTCGCCAATATTGATGGATGGAGCATTTCTGACATCCTGCCCCATGATGGTCGTTTTCTTGAGGCTGATGGTTAGGCCAAATTCATTGCAGGCAGACGCAAACCTGTCGATGAGACTCTGCAGGCATTCTTCAGTGTGAGATGTTAAAGCAGCATCGTCAGCAAAGAGGAGTTCTCTGATGAGGACTTTCCGTACTTTGGACTTCGCTCTTAGACGGGCAAGGTTGAACAACCTGCCCCCTGATCTTGTGTGGAGGAAAATTCCTTCTTCAGAGGATTTGAACGCATGTGAAAGCAGCAGGGAGAAGAAAATCCCAAAAAGTGTGGGTGCGAGAACACAGCCCTGTTTCACACCACTCAGGATAGGAAAGGGCTCTGATGAGGAGCCACCATGTTGAATTGTGCCTTTCATATTGTCATGGAATGAGGTGATGATACTTAGTAGCTTTGGTGGACATCCGATCTTTTCTAGTAGTCTGAAGAGACCACGTCTGCTGACGAGGTCAAAGGCTTTGGTGAGATCAATGAAAGCAATGTAGAGGGGCATCTGTTGTTCACGGCATTTCTCCTGTATCTGACGAAGGGAGAACAGCATGTCAATAGTCGATCTCTCTGCACGAAAGCCACACTGTGCCTCAGGGTAGACGCGCTCGGCCAGCTTCTGGAGCCTGTTCAGAGCGACTCGAGCAAAGACTTTCCCCACTATGCTGAGCAGGGAGATTCCACGGTAGTTGTTGCAGTCACCGCGGTCACCTTTGTTTTTATAGAGGGTGATGATGTTGGCATCGCGCATGTCCTGGGGTACTGCTCCCTCGTCCCAGCACAGGCATAGCAGTTCATGTAGTGCTGAGAGTATAGCAGGCTTGGCACTCTTGATTATTTCAGGGGTAATGCTGTCCTTCCCAGGGGCTTTTCCGCTGGCTAGGGAATCAATGGCATCACTGAGTTCCGATTTGGTTGGCTGTATGTCCAGCTCATCCATGACTGGTAGAGGCTGGGCTGCATTGAGGGCAGTCTCAGTGACAGCATTCTCCCTGGAGTACAGTTCTAGGTAGTGCTCAACCCAGCGGTCCATCTGTTTGCGTTGGTCAGTGATTATGTCCCCCGATTTAGATTTGAGGGGGGTGATCTTCTTGATGGTTGGCCCAAGAGCTCTCTTCATGCCATCATACATTCCTCTGATGTTTCCGGTGTCTGAGGCCAGCTGAATATGACTGCATAGGTGTTGCCAGTAGTCGTTTGCGCAACGCCTAGCTGTTCTTTGTGCAGTACTTCTGGCTGCTTTAAGTGCTGCGGATGTTAAATCGCTGGGGGCTTTCTTGTAGTTCAAAAGTGCAATGCGCTTAGCGGCTATGACAGGTTCCAGCTCTTCATTATGAGATTGAAACCAGTCTGCATTTCTCTTCGCACTTTTGCCGTAGGTGGTCAAAGCTGACTCATAGATGGCGTCTCTGATGTGGGCCCACTTGGTCTCAGCATCCCCTGTGGGAGTGTTTTGAAGGGCTGTTACAAGTGAATTTAGAAATTTTTGTAACAGCTGTGAGTGAGAAATTCTGCTCGTGTTGATGCGCGGGTGGCCCTTCTGCTTGGAATGATGCAACTTCTTTGGTCTGAGTCTAACCTTGCTGCACACCAGGGAGTGGTCGGTGTCGCAGTCCGCACTGTGGAAGCTGCGTGTGATTTGAACACTGTTTAAGGCGGCTCGCCTTGTGACAATGAGGTCTAGCTGGTGCCAACGACGTGATCTTGGGTGCCTCCATGAAACCTGGTGACAGGGTTTAGTGTGAAAGAACGAGTTGGTGATGCAGAGGTTATGATAGGTACACAACTCAAGCAGTCTCTGCCCGTTCTCATTCATCCTTCCAACGCCATAGCGCCCAAGGCAGGAGGGCCATGAGTCATGGTCGGCCCCAACCCTGGCATTAAAGTCCCCCAGCAGGAATAGGTGTTCGGTGTTGGGGATGCTGCTAATGATGTTATGGAGTTGTTCATAGAACTGGTCTTTAGCTTCAGGTGCGGAACAGAGTGTTGGAGCATAGATGCTGAGTAGGTGTACTGGACCAGAGGTGGTGAGCAGTCGGATGGACAGTATGCGTTCCGAGCCATTTGAGGGAGGCTCTATCATGCTGAGCAAGGAGTTTCTGATGGCGAAGCCCACTCCATGCTGTCTTGGTTCTTCAGGATCCCTGCCCTGCCAGAAGAAGGTGTAGTCTTGCTCTGCTAGAGAGCCACTCGCGGGGAGGCGAGTCTCCTGAAGTGCTGCAATGTCCACATTGAGTCTACTGAGCTCGTTGTTAATGATGGCGGTCTTCCGAGAATCGTTGATTTGTGTAAGGTCTTCCGACAGGCCAGGACACATAGTTCTGACGTTCCAGCTTGCAAAGCGAAGGGCTGGTACCTTCTTTCCTTTTTTCATGTTGTTTGGTGCGGTGTATCAGTCCACCTTTCGGGCAATGACCCTGAGCTCCAAGCACCCATTGAAGCAGGCAGACTGTGGCGGGACAGAACCTTATTGACCGGGGGCTGCCCGGTTTGAGGCGGGCGGTAGCTGTCCAGTGAGGTGCAATGACCTCTCCCACCGACAAAGGCAACCCGTGGCGCCCAGTTTCTACGCCAATTTATCTGGACTTATAACCCGTAACTGCTGCCTTCCGTGTTGTTTCAGTCGCTGTGAGGCAACTATGGAGTGACCTCTCCATGGCGCATGCCTGGGCAAATTTATGGAGGTTGAGAATTGCCCAGTCGTCAAAACCCCCCTCTCGGCCTTTCTGGTGGGGTCCAAAGGAGTGCAGGACACGACGTTTGGCACCAGTATGGCTGCAGGAACTGCCGGAAACATGCCAAAGGTGACACATGACCGCCTACGGGGTTCCGCTCCGGATTTTCTGTTTGGGTTTACTCCCTTAGCCTTGGTCTCACCCGAGACGCCCACAAGGCAGTGGGGTTGTTGGGGCCCCTACACAGGTGTAGGATGGTGCCGGTGGGAGGAGGGGATGCAAGGGGGAGGGGTAGAGGGAGGGGGTGGGGGGGGGGGTGCAGGGGAAGGGGGTGCGGGGTGAAGATGGTGCGAGGGGGGGGCGGGCTGGGACGGGGTTGTGAGGGGGTGAGCTGAGAGGGTGGAGCAGGGAAGGGGACGGGGGTGGGGGGGGGGGTGGAAGGGGGGTAAAAGGGGGGGGGGAGGGGGGGTGGAATCTGGTGCAGGTAATAAGCCATTTCCTCAGTGCCCACCATCGACGTCCGGAAAGCTCATCCACGTCCTTCGGGAGGTGAAGCATCATTTGGCAGACTTAGAGGTGATTACATTTGTTAAGGGTTTTTTTTTTGCAGTGGTTTAAATAAAGGCATGCAGCATTGCCGACAGTGCGCTGCAGATGCTCTCCGAGCCATCTCCCGCGGGCGCTTTGAAGTTGCGGCCGGGGGGGCCGTTCGTGGATGTTTTGGGTGTTCGGGGCACCTTTTCACAGGACTTCTCTCGGGTCCCGCAGCTCCTTCTTCACCTCAATGGACTTACCGCATGCCGTGGCTGCAGACACTCTGGACAGTGAAGACAGCAGGATCGGAGATTGAAGTATCGGCAGCTGTTCTCGTCAGTTTCATCCGGATCAATTTCATTGAGAAAACAAAGAGCAGGTGTGGCTGGGGGAGGGCAGTGGGCCCAGGTAACATACACTAAACTAACTGTTAACTTTTAGATAGGGCTAAAATGAACTGATTTAAAGAGCCAGGGGAATTTAAACAGTTTAAGAGGGCAGATTGGGGGAGAAAACGTTAGGGATGGGAGCAGATGGCCATGGATAGAGTTGAACAGCAAGGTTAGAATATAAGAGCCCAAAATGAGCCAAACCTTTGTGCTTCCTATAATGCTTCCAAAAAAGGTACAGGGCTGAAAATTGGATATGGCCCGTTTACAGGCATGGGGACCGCATCCAATCTAAGTGATGCAGGCAGGGGGCACACAGACTTTCTGCTGCTTGTTCACCTCCATGATTGTGGCATGTAGCCTAGCATTGAACACGCTAATGACTGGCTGCACACTCAGCAGGGGGCTTAGGTTCATACTAGGCTAGCATGAGTTACAGCTAGCCTACACTTCTACAGCCAGCCTGCACCTCTTAAAGGGAAGGTGTGTGCTGCAGGGGCTAAAACTGTGCAAGTGTTTCTCAGAAATAAGAAAAGGGGAGCAATGGAGTAGCAGACCAGAGAGAGGGCCCCCAGGTTCTCTGATACATGAGTGGAGTCCTCAGTAATGGAGGTGGAAAGGAGGAGAAAGCTTATCATTTCTCAGGGGACCACTAGGCCCTCCAGATATACACTTATAAGGGAATGGGAGCAGATAGCCACTGAGGTCAAAGCAAGGCGTCTGACTCCGACAACCTGGCTGTAGTGCCACAAAAAGTTCAATGACCTCACATGAGTGGTCAAGGGCAGTGAATGCATCTTCAATTGCCATCTCCTACCCACTGCTCCACCAACTTCACACAACCCAACACTCACCCAGCAGTAATCTCTCGCAATCAGTACTCAGGCCTAACATTCATATACTTTACCTCACCCTCACAGGCTTATCACTGCTGCAATCCTCACACCTACACCTTGACTTGCAGCTATTCAGCTATGACAAACACATCACCCAAAAACATTCAACACACTCAATGACACTCATCCCTCTCTCTTACAGGACAAAGTGGCACATAATAGGAGGGAGCAACAAAGAACCAGCGGGGGACTGGCACAGCTGCATGTTTTCAGCTGCTGGGAGGAGACAGTGTTTCAAACTATTGGCGCGGTAGTCACTGAGGCTGTTGCAACCAGTGTCACTGCAACCGTCCAGTATGTTCCTGCCTGATGCATCTTCTCAAATCTCACTTCACCTTCATCCCACAATCTGTTATGAAGTACAAGGTGCAGATGGTATGACCATGCACCTCTTGCATTCCACATCACCTCCCCCCACCCCCGCTTCCCTCACCCGAAGCCTCCCCTTCTGCATTTCTTCTTTCAGATACCCAAGTTCTACTGCCTGGCCAGGCCAACCAGTGCAGCCTGGCAATGAAAGGTGAGAGCAAGAGCAGATATCTGATGAAGAGTCACCATCACTTGATCTGCCACTCACAGCCACCAGCTCAGATACTGGCATTGCACTTAGATTAGAAATAAACATAGAGGTGGAATCATCACATGGTGAGCCACTGGGCATGAGTGGGCTGCAGCCAGGCCATGGGGAAAGGATAGTACGTGTGCCATCTCCCCAGAGGGCGAGGTTGCACATGAGTTCTGCTGCAGAGGACTCAGATGAGGACTTTGATGGGGCAGTGTACAGGAAAAAGCTGATAGACATGCAGACCAAAATGCTCAGTGCATTGGCAGACCTGTCACAGAGCATCCTTTCACTGTGAAGGAGCATGGAGGAGTCTGGCTCCAACTTGGCACAGGGCTTCATGCAGAGCCTTGGAGCCCATCCTTTCCAGCGTGTAAGTGGTGGCCAACTCCATCACAGCACTTGTAGATCCAGACGTGATGCAGTGTCTCAGCTTCCATTGCAGCATAAGCAGAAGCTACCCAATGTCTGACTCCTGCAGTGGAAGTTCAGACTGAGGTTATGAGATCTCTGCTTGTTGCCATGCAAGCCCAGCGTGGTGCCACGCAGGCATATAATGCTACCATTGTGGCTGCAGGTATCAATGCTCAAAGGGGCATGCAGGCTCTCATAACAGTCCAGAAACCTGTGCTCCAACAAATTACTAGGATTGCTGAGGTGCTGTCCTGAGGGAATGGCAGGAATTCTATAATGCATGAACCTGCTGTCCTCTCTCAGGATGACAGTATTTAAGTTCCCACCCCTACCACTCTGCCAGTGCCCTTGCTGTTGCCTGTTAGCCAGCCCAGACTGCTACTGCCCATGCAAAAGTGGTGTAGCCCGAAGCTGGGCCCTCAATGCCATCTGTGTCTTCCACTAGCAATGCTACAACCACTGGAGTAGCACTGGATAGGCACACTAGGCCAGGCAAAGTGGGGATGTTCACTGATGATTGCATAGTGTTCAGTGCCATTTGAGACTTCTCTGATACTGAAGCAGCCCATGCCCGTATGCAGCAAGAACTGGACAATATTCAGGCTTGGGCTGATAAGTGGTAAGTTAACATTCACACCACACATGTACCAGGCAATGGCCACCTCCAATAAGAGAGAATTTAAACATCTCCACTTGATGTTCAATGGCTGAATCCCCCACCATTTACACCCTGGGAGATACCATTGACCAGAAACTTAACTTGACCAGCCATATAAATACTGAGGCTACTAGAGCAGATCAGAGACTGGGAATTCTGTAGTGCAATACTCACCTCCTGACATCCCAAAGCATGTCCATCATATACAAGGCACAAGTCAGGAGTGTGATGGAATGCTCTCCACTTACCTGGATGGGTGCAGCTCCAACAACACTCAAGAAGCTCGACACCATCCAGGACAAAGCAGCCTGCTTGATTGGCACCCCATCCACCACATTAAATATTCACTCCCTCCACCAACATAGTGCACAGTGGCAGCAGTGTGTACCATCTACAAGATGCACTGCAACAAATCGCCAAGGCTCCTTCGACAGCATGTTCCAAACCCACGACCTCTATCACCTAGAAGGACAAGGGCAGCAGATGCATGGGAACATCACCACCTGCAAGTTCCCCTCCAAGCCACACACCATCCTGACTTGGAACTATATCACCATTCCTTCACTGTTGCTGGGTCAAAAACCTGGAACTCCCTTCCTAACAGCACTGTTGGTGTACCTACACCATGTGGACTACAGCGGTTCAAGAAGACGGCTCACCACCACCTGCTTAAGGGCAATTAAGGATGAGCAATAAATGCTGGCCTAACCAGCGATGCTCACATTCCATGTAAAAATAAATAACCTTGCATGACAAGCACTAAGGGAAAACACATGGGTGAATAGTTGATGTTTGTATGTATTTTTGGAAGCATTAATGGATAAAGTTGGTGTGGAATGGTTGGTCTGTGATCTCTTTATTTCAGGATTGTAGTGGGGAGGACACTATGATGGCTCGTAGCAGAGGGATGGTGGGGTTGGCGGCGGTGGGTGGGGGGGGCAAGTGTGGAGCAGTAGTGATCTGGGGATATTTTAACTGAAAGTGGAGTCTGATGAGCTACTCATTGACAGCCCATCTGGACCGATGATGTCCTGGATGTATCCTTCCTCCTCTTCCGCCTCTTCCTCCTTCTCCTCCTGAGGTGGTCAACATAGGCCTGGTGGCAACAGCTGCACCCTTATGATTGCCAGGTTGTGGAGGAGGCAGCAGATCATCATGCATACTCTCGCTAATATTGAAGGGCTCCTCTCGAGCGGTCCAAGCAGCGAAACTGTTGTTTGAGGTTCCATGATGTTCTTGGCTCTTGTTGTGGGAGCACTATCCACGTGTGATTGGGTGGCAGAGGAGAATCATAAGGAATGTGTAGATAAAGGCATTGTGACTGCTACCTGGAGAGTAGGCATTCACCAACAAGATGTTCTGTGCATGGTCGCACTCCAACTACACGTTTAAGGAGTGGAACCCTTTGTGCTTTCTGTACTCCTGCCCATTGAGATCTGGCACCCGCAGAGCCATGTGCGTGCAGTTGATGTCTCCCTGCACCATTGGGAAGCCTGCTACCCTGGCAAAACCATATGCCAACTCCTCCTGCTTCTCTCTGCTTTGAGTTAAGACAATAAAATCCTCTCTCCTTGCATTCAGGGCCTCTGTTACCTCCCTGATGCGTCATTGCAAGGTGAACTGAAAGATATCGGCGATGTCACCATCTCCAACCTCGAAGGTGTAGAAATTGAGTATGACCAGGACCTTGACAGCCCCTGGTCATGCTGTCTTCACCCTGCTCTCTGGCTGCAGACACTCACTGGGACTGGGAGCAGGTTTTTGTGTGAGGAGCTACTTGTCTGTAATTCTTTTACTCTGCACAATAAATGTGAAACTGAGTAAATATAGGCTCCAGCCTTATCGTTCTATAACAAGCTTTCTGGGGTTGAACATGGTAGCAGAGGATTGTTGCCGAAAGCTGGAAAATAGGAAATTCTTTTTGGATAGAAAACTAAAGTCTCAAGGGCTATTGTGAAAAATATGGCAGAAAGCAAGTGCAAATTATCAGAATATGGTTACCCTCTGGTGTTTTAGGAGTTTGAATCACATGACCAGTGGAAGAATGAAGTGGCTATGTGGACACGGGTTACATCTCTACCAAAAAGGAAACAAGGTTTGGCCTTGACGTTGTCACTTCCTACCAAAAGTAAAATCAGAAGTAAAGTGTTTTCTGAACTGGATGCTCGTCAGTTGGATACTGATGAAGGGTTGGATCTTCTGTTAGAATTCTTGGATGAAATTTACAAGAAAGATGACCTGTTGAATGCATATGAGGCATGGTCAGACTTTGATAGATTTCAGAAAACAAATGGTTATTCAATGGAAGGATATATCATGGACTTTAACAGACTGTGTAAAAGATTGAGGAAATTCAATTTGGAGATCCTGGTTCAGTGCTAGCTTATAAATTGCTAGATTGTGCTAGGGTGTTGCGTATGGACATGCTCCTCGTTCTAACTGGGGTGCGGCTCTTGGCCAAATACTCCCTGTTGGACCAAATGTCCGAGGCCTTAAAAAAATTTCTGGGGAAACAGTCACTTCCCGCAGTCCTTGTGGAACAAGCAGGACACTCTTCGGTGACACAAAGAATGGAGGACTCAATATTTACAAGATTTAGAAATAATCCAGGTACTGGAAGCAGGCCTAAGTACAATGGAAGAGTTAAAGAGGAGGAATGAGGATGAAAGCACCTTTAGCAGGTCTGAATATTACAGTGAAAGACAGGGTTGGAACAGCAATCAAAGGGAAATGACTCCCAGGAATGCCCAAGGAACAGTTAATAAGTGCTTCAAATGTGAATCAAAGTATCATTATGCAATGAACTGCCCTAAGCAGAGGGGCAGAGTCTTTGAAATAACACATGATGCAGAAAGTTCTGAGGTAGAAGAGGAAGATACTGATGGATCTGAACGAATTGTACTAGTCACAAGGAGTTTCAGTCCTGTGAGGAATGTGTTGATTGTGGATTCATTCAACTGTGCAGTACTGGATAGTGCTTCTATAACAAGCTTTCCGGAGTTTACCAACCACCTGGCTGAGCTGAAGGGAGGAGAAGTGCTCTCTGAAGACCCTCGGTGAGTATGGCCTTCTGTTGAGAGCTCTCCTCCTCCTCCTCCTGTCTCTATGCACAGTTTCTCCTCTCTTCTGACTCTCCTCTACCGACCCTAACATGCTGCAGCCCAAGAGGGACTGCAACTATCGCTCTATAACTGAGCAAAAGCTTTCTGCTCAGAGGCCTTTAAAATCTACTTAACTCCTTGCAAAGGTCTAGCACCATTCCCTACTGACTCGAACTTAAGTGAAGTCCTGTAACAACACAGTACACAGTACTTCAACAAAATCTGCAGCAGTGAAAGACAGTCAAAGGTGCCTCATTTGCAAGTTTCATGGTGATCACTTTAAATCGTGCTAGTTGGGGGCACGGGGGCCCTTGTGCAGCTGAACACATGTTCAGCTGTGAGTGTTTAAGAAAGGGCATTAATAGGACCTGCGAGGTCCAAAATGGCATTAGGCGCTGATTGATGTGAAGATCTGCCCACTCTGCAGACTTCTGTCGCACACATGGGATGTCCACGCTTTCAGCCTTCCTAAGATAGTGATTGGCACAAGCTGCACTGGAAATTGACAGGGGTGCACCGCACACCATTTTATGAACTCCAGGCTCCTGTACTGCTGAGACCAGTGGCATTACAGAGCCAAACCTTTCGACCACAGTCTTCATTTATCTGGAGTAAAATAGAAAACTGTTAGAAATGAAAAGCTTACCTCAATCAGTTCAACAACTTCCGTTACCTGAGGAGAGCCATGCACTTTGTTCAATTGCCATGAAGTTGAAAACAATGATCATGGCAATGGGGGCTCTTTAATGTTGGTTTTTAAATATTCGTTGCACAGCTTACTTTGCAGGAGAACTTTCTTCCTTGGAGAGGTATTATTCAGTATTGTCAGTTTGGTAAACGTTCTTGGCACATAAACATTCTTGACCTCATTAAGGATCTCCCATAGAGAGAGCATTTCCTGGTGGTAGCCTAGACCATTTCATTCATTCTTAGGAATGGTCCAGTACACAAATAACAATCAGTCTGTTCAGCCTTACTGCTGCTTTAGCCTGTCTTCATTTTGAAGTACTGGTAATTCTCTTATCCAGTAACCACTGCACTTGTGGTAGACCACAGTTCCATATGATAAGCATAGCAATTTTATTCACAAACATTTTAAGGTTCAATCTGGCTCCTCTCCTGCTGCTTCAAGATTTTTGAATAATTAGTTTATTTGGGTCTGTAAGTTTAATATTCTTTCCATTGTTCTGTCCCACAAATTTAGGAGATTTCAAGAGATGGTTGATGTCAATCAAAACAAAAAGGAAAATCAATTAACGTTTAGTCCTAAGGATTTAATTACTCCATGTATATTTAGCAAACGTAACAGTTTTCAGTAATTGTAAGCAGGAATGACTTAGAGACCACATAAAACTTGTTGATAAAACCTCTGGAGGTTGCTACTTTGTGGTGATTGTTTTGTGAGCATATTAAATATGCTAATTTACTGGCTTTCTAATTTTTTGAATATCTTTTAGATGAAACACTGCAAAAAATTTGGTAGTAATTATTTTTATATTTATTCTTTTTATAAATAATTGCATAAAGTACCAGAAAAACTCATGCTATACAATTGCTATTTTTAGATTACAAATGATGATGCACAGGAATGATGTGCTTCTGGTCAAGCTGTGATTTATTTCATGGGTGTCCTGTGCAGCTTCAAAGTTCAGAATATACAGTGTTATTTACGTTAATTGGTTTTGTTCCCCTAATAACTGTCTCAGTTGGTGTTTTTAGTTTACTGCCAGCAATCATTTACTCTGTTAAAATTACGTTGGATGTACAAAGTAGTATTAACATTGCCGAAAGTACCCTTAATGCCGAGAATGACGTATTCCACTTGGCAGTAAGTGGGTTGTAAAGTTACTGATACTCTAAATATCTGTTTTGTATTCCCACTAATGTTAATTCAGCAACCTCAATTTGTCAGATTGAGTAGCCTACCCAAGTCAGTTCTGCTGCTGATGTCATTGGCACTCACCTTTTGAATACAAATCTTCAGGAAATCAATGCAAATAATGGCAAAAATTGTGTTGATGTCATTACTCTTTCCAACTGATCTTTAAAAGGATACTAGAGAAAGTCATCTGAATAGCCTGGATTAGATCATAAAAGGTGGCTGGGTGACCCATGTGGACCTCCCTCTATTTATTCCGGTCCTTCTGGCTACAGTCTATCAATACTATTTAGAAAGAAAGACTTGAATTTATGTAGTGCCTTTCAGGGCTGCAGGACATCCCAAAGCACTTTACAGCCAAAGAAGTACTTTTGAAGTGCAGTCATTGTTATAATGTAGGAAGCATGGTCGCCATTTCTATACAGCAAGGTCCAACAAATAGCAATGTGATAAGGACCAGATAATCTATTTTTGTGATGTTGATTGAGGGATAAATACTGGGGATAACTCCCCCATTCATCTTTATGGTAGTGCCATGGGATCATTTAAAGTAACATCTCATTTCGAAGTTCTGTCCTTATTTGCAAGTGGTTTAACTGCTAACCTCTAATGGTCTCAAACATAAAATTGCACGAAACAGGAGGAAAATTGTTCAAAATTATACTTTGTGGGACATAACATGAGTCATACGGATGGTAAATGTAATGTGATATTTTCCTTAAAGGCACAGCTTGAGGGATAGCCTGCTCTGAAGACTTAACAAAGGCACAGCTTGGGGGACAGCCTGCTCTGAAGACTTAACAACAGACATCATAGCAAGTTTATATGACAGCCCATGCTCCGTTGCAAATATTTTCAATTATTGTTTTCTTAAATTATCTTATAATTTTTATAAACGGGCGGCACAGTGGCACAGTGGTTAGCACTGCAGCCTCACAGCTCCAGGGACCTGGGTTCGATTTTGGGTACTGCCTGTGCGGAGTTTGCAAGTTCTCCCTGTGTCTGCGTGAGTTTTCGTCGGGTGCTCCGGTTTCCTCCCACATCCAAAAGACTTGCAGGTGATAGGTAAATTGGCCGTTGTAAATTGCCCCTAGTATAGGTAGGTGATAGGGAATATGGGATTACTGTAGGGTTAGTATAAATGGGTGGTTGTTGGTCGGCACAGACTCGGTGGGCTGAAGGGCCTGTTTCAGTGCTGCATCTCTAAATAAATAAAAAGCAAAAAAAAGTGCAATGTGTAACTGCTAATGAGGTAATGCTATTGTGAGACCAATAATATCATAGATTTTCTTTGTATGAAGCCACTTCATGGTGAAATGACTCTTTTAAATAAGTATGGCCATGCAATTGAATCTCAGATTGTAGAAAGAATGTTCTTAAGATTAATGCAAATTGACAGTACAAAGCTGATAATTCAGATGACAGCTACAGTTAGCCATTTGGATAACTGAAATGACTTACTTTTAACTGGTATCTAATTGCATCTGATGGGACAATGATATACTAAGTACTGCAGATTAAATATGCATAATAATAAAATGAATTATTAACATAAAACTGTTTGTCATTATACATTATAAAATTGTTGGGTACCATTGACCAAAGGAATCATGACAACAGTGGTGACTGGTTAATGCTGGTCATGAGGTGCTTCAGGAAAGGTGAGCTGCAGTGCTTGAGCCTCATTTTTAGCAAAATCTGCATCATCTATTATGGTTACAGATAATCTGTATTATTATGAAAGTGCTTCCATTTAAAATTTTTTTCGAGGACTTGTGTTAAAACTGAAAAGATTCCATAGATGTGTTTTTTTTTTACCAAGTTCACTGACAGGACAAGATGTTGTTTGAGCACCACCTGCGCTGGAGGCCAACTGTGGGTTGGACTTGGTAGGCAGCAGAGCCCTTGGTGACCTGGGAAAAATGGTGACAGAGAAGTCACATCTTAAGGTTTGCAGAGGTCAGGAGGTCGACTCTCTTTTTGGGGTTTGGACATTGTTTTCGGTTTGGTTGTGGTGTGAACTGTTTGAAGGCAGTTGGTATTTTCCTGCAAAGGAAAAAGAAACCACCCAGCTCACCTCCTTCGCTACCTTTTTGAAGAAATCCTTCCAAGATCCAGTATGAGAAGAAGGGAAAAATCCCTGCTGCCATATAGCTCCTGAGGAGCTGGAAAAAAGTCCTGCAATTCAAGTGGGTGCTGGTGGAAAAACCTTGATGCCACATTTCTCCTAGAAAGCCTACCAGAATAAGTCTTGACCTCTCCAGAACGCTGTTTCTGAAACAATCCTAGTGACCGTCTCCATATACTCAGATGCCAGACCAAAAAAGGGACAACTGACTTCCTTCCATATCTTCTTTCTTTTTTCACCAAGAAATAGCAAGTTATTGGCCAAAGTCAGTTTTTTGTCCTTTTTTTGTAACCAACCTCTGCAGAGTGAATTTCTGTGTTTTTTTTTTGCAGTGTGTGCGTAATTGGAATGTTTTTAGAAAAGGGAACTTGCATTTTTTTTAAGCATTACATTAATGCTCTGCTTCATTACTGGTTAAGTCTTGTTTTATAATAAACTGATAATTTTGTTGTTTATTAAAGAATCCCAGTTGATGTATTTTATTCTGGGATTCTTTTCTTTTGGGCCTCCTTATCTCGAGAGACAATGGATACGCGCCTGGAGGTGGTCAGTGGTTTGTGAAGCAGCGCCTGGAGTGGCTATAAAGACCAATTCTGGAGTGACAGGCTCTTCCACAGGTGCTGCAGAGAAATTTGTTTGTTGGGGCTGTTGCACAGTTGGCTCTCCCCTTGCGCCTCTGTCTTTTTTCCTGCCAACTACTAAGTCTCTTCGACTCGCCACAATTTAGCCCTGTCTTTATGGCTGCCCGCCAGCTCTGGCGAATGCTGGCAACTGACTCCCACGACTTGTGATCAATGTCACACGATTTCATGTCGCGTTTGCAGACGTCTTTATAACGGAGACATGGACGGCCGGTGGGTCTGATACCAGTGGCGAGCTCGCTGTACAATGTGTCTTTGGGGATCCTGCCATCTTCCATGCGGCTCACATGGCCAAGCCATCTCAAGCGCCGCTGACTCAGTAGTGTGTATAAGCTGGGGATGTTGGCCGCTTCAAGGACTTCTGTGTTGGAGATATAGTCCTGCCACCTGATGCCAAGTATTCTCCGAAGGCAGCGAAGATGGAATGAATTGAGACGTCGCTCTTGGCTGGCATACGTTGTCCAGGCCTCGCTGCCGTAGAGCAAGGTACTGAGGACACAGGCCTGATACACTCGGACTTTTGTGTTCCGTGTCAGTGCGCCATTTTCCCACACTCTCTTGGCCAGTCTGAACATAGCAGTGGAAGCCTTACCCATGCGCTTGTTGATTTCTGCATCTAGAGACAGGTTACTGGTGATAGTTGAGCCTAGGTAGGTGAACTCTTGAACCACTTCCAGAGCGTGGTCGCCAATATTGATGGATGGAGCATTTCTGACATCCTGCCCCATGATGTTCGTTTTCTTGAGGCTGATGGTTAGGCCAAATTCATTGCAGGCAGACGCAAACCTGTCGATGAGACTCTGCAGGCATTCTTCAGTGTGAGATGTTAAAGCAGCATCGTCAGCAAAGAGGAGTTCTCTGATGAGGACTTTCCGTACTTTGGACTTCGCTCTTAGACGGGCAAGGTTGAACAACCTGCCCCCTGATCTTGTGTGGAGGAAAATTCCTTCTTCAGAGGATTTGAACGCATGTGAAAGCAGCAGGGAGAAGAAAATCCCAAAAAGTGTGGGTGCGAGAACACAGCCCTGTTTCACACCACTCAGGATAGGAAAGGGCTCTGATGAGGAGCCACCATGTTGAATTGTGCCTTTCATATTGTCATGGAATGAGGTGATGATACTTAGTAGCTTTGGTGGACATCCGATCTTTTCTAGTAGTCTGAAGAGACCACGTCTGCTGACGAGGTCAAAGGCTTTGGTGAGATCAATGAAAGCAATGTAGAGGGGCATCTGTTGTTCACGGCATTTCTCCTGTATCTGACGAAGGGAGAACAGCATGTCAATAGTCGATCTCTCTGCACGAAAGCCACACTGTGCCTCAGGGTAGACGCGCTCGGCCAGCTTCTGGAGCCTGTTCAGAGCGACTCGAGCAAAGACTTTCCCCACTATGCTGAGCAGGGAGATTCCACGGTAGTTGTTGCAGTCACCGCGGTCACCTTTGTTTTTATAGAGGGTGATGATGTTGGCATCGCGCATGTCCTGGGGTACTGCTCCCTCGTCCCAGCACAGGCATAGCAGTTCATGTAGTGCTGAGAGTATAGCAGGCTTGGCACTCTTGATTATTTCAGGGGTAATGCTGTCCTTCCCAGGGGCTTTTCCGCTGGCTAGGGAATCAATGATAAAAAATAGAGTAAATGATTGGCTGTATCGGTAACCGAGTAAACATTTAAATAGATGTTGTGATCTGTGGAGAAGTGAAAGTAGAAAAGACAGTGCACTCCTCCCACCTCAGTCATAACAGTATATTACGTGAAGAATTTTCTTGCAAAATGTAAATCACATTTTATTCTGGATTTTGGTACTATTTTAGCCATTGCTAAGTAGAGTACAGTTGGAAGTTTATAGTGGTCATAGAATTACCTGGTAATCAATTGGCTGTAATTACATCCAATCATTAATCCAACAGAATAAATAAATACATAGCCTGAGTTTAAAGGTTCTGCTTATAAAGTGGCTTCAAAACTAAATAAAATCCTTTGAAAAAAAAACCTGCATAAAATTAAGAGTATATTTTATTTAACAATATGATCTCAAAGAAGTGAGCTAACCATGTGATTTAGGCAAAGGTTATGTCACTCAAACTTGCTCTTATGGTTAGAAGCTTAGAATAATACAGCACAAAAGGAGGAGATATGGCTCATTACGCCAATGCTGGTCCTTTCGGAGAGCCGTTCACTTAGTCCCACTCCCCTGATCTCTCCCAATAGCCCTGCAAATGTTTCCTGAACATTTATCGCATCTGATTATTCTCAGGAGAAACAGCTATTGTTTAAATTTCTCCAGGTTTTAATCTCCTGAATTCATAAAAACACATAGGTATCCATTACTGTCAGTACAAAATACGACTATAGTCGCGGTGCCAGAGAATGTGTTTGGATAAATATTTTTGTACACTTTGGCTGGCTGTACACATGTGACTTCTGATGTCATAATACGTAAATAAAGGCTTTTGGCAGTAGCCACTTTACACACCACATGGAACATGGGACGGTATTTTGTGCTGTCCCCCGTGGTTAGGTTTGGAGGCGGGGAGGACATTTAATCAGGTGGAATGGTGGTGGGTGGGGACCACGCCACCTTCCCTCCTCCACCCCAATTAAGTCCGTGGTGGGAAGGCCCATGGATGGCCTTCCCACACCGCCACCAATTGAGGCCCTGAAGTGGACAATTAATGCCCAACTGCAGCCACTGGTATTAACCCAGTGGTGGGTGGATCTGTCGCCATGCGGGGAGTGTTACAACTGGATGAGGAAGGGGTCGCAGGCTCCCTTTTCCCCCTTCCCTGGTTTGGCCGTAACAGGGTTTTTCTTTTAAAACACAGAGATTTTAGCTTACTAGCTCAGTGAGTCTTTACTCACTACTCTCTAACTGTAATTGCAAATGAACAAATCAGACAGGCTTTTTTAGGTTTAAACAAGAAAGATGTAAGTTTATTATCCTTACCACTCCAACCCAGTTAAAATGATGAAAATACATGACGCAACCACGCTTGCATGCACATGAGATAAACACACACACAAAGGGCTGAATTTTATTGGGGCACCGTCGCCTTTAAACTCTGCACGGTGCCCACATTTAGTGGCCGCCGCATATCCCCCGCGATATTACGCGCGGGGGCTCATTAGCATCACTGCGCCAAACCTCCCCCTGATATTAGGTGGAGAGAGGCGGGACATTCGGTGCAATAAGGAACCCTTTGACAGTTGTGCAGCAGGTGCTGGGATCCTATTTTATGCGCCCCAGCACCTGTTTCCTGACAGCTATCAAAGAATACTTACCTGACTACTAAAGAGTGGGGCTGCTGTCAAATCCAGCAGGTCAGGCAGCATCTGTGGCGAGAGAAGCAGAGTTAACTTGTCCAAGTTCACAGATCTGAAAGTTAACTCTGCTTCTTGCTCTACAGATGCTGCTTGACCTGCTGAGTGACCCCAGCACTTTCTGCTTTGCTGTCACATACTTACCCTGCTGTATCCCAGTATCCTGAGAAGTTGCGATCCTCTTCTTCTACTCAAGTGTAGCATTCCTTCTTGTAGGCGTGCTGCACCTGGGTGAATAATCTTAAATTTGCACATTCCAGGATGTGAGACTTAAATACACCATAAAAGACATTACAGAGGTTTACAGAGAACACCCTGACACAAATGGGAATGAACAGGTGTCACAGCGATGTAAACACGCCTTTCAGTAAAAGTTCCTCACCAACGTGTGTGTCCTTTTCTCTGTGCGAATTGTACTGTTGGCCCTTCAGAAGAGCCACGTATGCAATAACATCATTGCCATGCCACCATTACACATGAGCGTCTCCACGGATGCAGTGACATGGACATTGGCTGCTGCCTCTAATGGTTCACACAAGAATGCTGCAGATGTGGACTGGTGCACAGCAGGTGAGCGAGGGTGAATTGTGGCTTGCAGAGCTCATTATGGTTCCTATGGAGCAGACAGCCTTTGTCTGATAAGCCACTTCTGTACATCCCTACCTCACTGCTAGCCCTGCATGCAGAGCCTGGGTGCCATCTGCCCTCCCATGCACCTTTCATGTTGTAGGTCCTCAGCATCCTCATAGTCCGAGGAGGGATCCTGTTGACGTCTCTCCTCATCATGCCGGGCCTGGCCCCTATTGGGCGCATAGTTGTGCAGAGCAGCAAAGAAAGGAGCTGGCCTTTTCGGCCCTTAATACAGGGCATCACCCTATCCATACAGGCATTGGAGGCGCTCTTTCAGCATGCCGATCTCCTGCTCAATGGTGGCTCATGTAGCTCAGTGGCTGGTGTTGTATCTCTCCTCTGCAGCAGTGTTGGAGTCTCTCGCTGGTGTCGGGAGCCATGTCTGCAATGGATAGCCCTTATCTCCAAGAAGCCATCCCTCCGTCTGTGCCAATTCAGTGAACAGCGGTGGCAGCCGGGACTGGCGCAAGACCCAGCGTCATGGCAGCTGCCTGAGAAGCAGTTACAGATTTGCTGCAAGCTTCACCAGCTTCACCTAGATTGAGAGGGCTTCTTTAATGGTAATGTCTGCAGGTAGTAGTCTGGCAGTAGGCCTGATGGCTACATGAGTGCAGTCTATGAACATTACAACCTATGGTTCTCCGGCAATGGTGCCAGAACCAATGGCGCTCTGGGCCTGGCTGTGAGAGTCCGTGCTGAAGCGGTCATCCTCACTGGCCCTCCGGTGCAGGGCATTGGTGACCTCCCTGATGCAGCGGTGCACTGCTGACTGTGTGACCCCACAAAGATCTCTGGTGGGCCCCTAAAAGGCTGCAGAGGCGTCAGGCTTGAGAACTGCTGCCACGATGAGGAATAAAGGCATGGAATGTCCACCTGAGCCCATGGGCTGCAGGTCATCCTTGAGCAGGGCACAGAGACATGTCACCAGCCTCTCTATATGCGCAACCTCATCCGACACTGGTGCTCTGACAGCTGATGGCATGTCATGTGAGGCCTGTAGGTGCACGGCAAACATAATGGCGGGCTCCCCTTGGGGGCTGCTGCTTATGACCTCTGGTATGACCTCCCACGGGGGCCTCTACGTGGATCACACCTGCCTGTTGATATTGCCTCTGATGCATACAGATCTTCACGAGCAGAGGGTCACACAATGTAAGATGAGCCATACCTATACCTATTCCGATGTGATAAATAAAGTTGAACCCTGAATGTATTCGAAGGTTCCCAACAGGGCAGGGATTGGTGTTGACGGGTACATCAGCTGCTTTCCTGGATCAACTATGTGGGGTGCCATGGCATTGCCCATCTTGGCCAACATTGAGTGGCACAGCACGACCACATTAAGATCCTACCAGCTGAATCGATTGCCCCCATCATCCATAAAATCTTAATGCTCCAGTCCTTGCTGGCATCCTCCCCACACACAGGGTGCCTAGTGTGCCACTGCCCCCTCACAAATACAGAGCATACACTGTTAATGGAGGGATGATACACGGTACCTCACTTCATGCCAGCACAGCTTTCCCTCTAGTAATTCCAGACCCCCCTCCCTTTCAGAATCCAGAGTGAGACCCCTGTATATCCCCCTGCCCTCCTCCCTTTAGGAATGCATAATGAAACCCTTGCATGTCCCCCCTCCCTCTTCCCTTCCGTAATGCAGAGTGAGGATCTGTCAGCTTTTCAGATCATGAACGGGATGGCACGTGATGGCCGCCCGTTCAACAAAAAATCCGGCAGTGTCGGTGGAGAGGCAGCGGGCTGCATAATCAGCACAGGTAAGTAATCATTACCATATGTTGATTGTGGTGCCACCGCCGTGCGGCAAGGCGGCTGCACTGAGGTCCCGCAATGCGGCGGACCCATCTCGACGTTGCAGGTTGAGGTGGGACACTCCCTGCAGCATTTTACCGGCCCCCGCGCTGCGATCCGTGGCATCGAGGGGCCGGTAAAAGTCAGCCCACATAGATCCAGAAGGGAAGAAAGAAATGTGGGGAGGGGGCGGGTGTTGAAGTAGAGTTGGCAATAAATGGAATTCAGTTACTGTCTTTTGTCTTTGATGTAATGTCCTTGATTGAAGTTAAGGTCTTGGAGTTCTCGCTGGGGCCCAGTGCACAATTTTAATCTTACTTCCCTGGTAGCAGAAGCTGAAGAGAGGTTTCATTTGTCTTCTTGGTGGTCTCCTATAAAGTTCTGTAGTCTTGAGGCTTACGTTGGTTTCCCTGGGACTTTGCTGGAGAAAGAAAGAGAGAGAGATGTGCTTTCTTCTTGGAGTTCAGTTGCAGTCTGTTACCTTTCTGTGAAGTACAATTCAAACAGTCCCCAGTCTGGCCCACAGGTAGATCATGTGACTATCTGTTTGTGTGAAACAGCCGCTTCTGGGTGAGCTGTTGATTTCAAAACTTTCCAGACACACTCGGTGCGGTGGGTGGGGGGGGGGGGGGGGCAGGAGGCGGAGTTCTGGCACTAACAGAGACAAAGAATGTTGATTATGATGATTGCTGAGACCAATCTTGTTAATTGAATCAGTCATCACTCCCATTGTCTCTCTATTTAACTGTTTCTCAGAATGCAAATGTGCAACCATGCTTTCAGATGGTCAGCTGTGTTGGTTTTTTTTAAACAAGTTATGTGCAATGTACAGTAAAAATAAGTTTCAGCAGTGTCCCATATGATGAAACTAATGTTTCCTTTTGGCAGGTGTGATTTCCATACAGAAGCATGACATGCAAACCCATGTGGAGTTGGTTGTGGTGTCCCGGAGGGTGGGGTTCCCTCGTTCAAGGGATTAAGGGATCTGGTACTGGGAAAAGAGAGTCTTCTGAGAGCCACCCCTGCCCTTGCTGCTGACTCCCTACAACCCCATTCCCCGCAAAACTTCCCCCGCCATCACTTACCTCTGGCCTTGGTCGCTCCATGACCCTGGGACTCTGGTGGGTGTTGTTCTGGCAGTACCCACCACCTTCCCAGTGGTGCTGCCGAGCAGAACATCTGCCGGCCTCTGATTGGCAGGCAGTTCTCAGTGGGTGAGGCTTCCTGCCCCAGGAGTCCTAATCCCGGGAAAGGCTGGCCAGTGGCCTCTCAAGTGCCTGATTGACTCGTCATACGTCAGGCCTTCCCCAAAGTGGTTCCTCTCCGACTCTCCAGGCGGAGGCCAAGATCCCCGTCATCTGCATAAAATTCCCTTCATGGTGTCAAAAGTGTGCATCCGGGATTTGAGAGAATTTTGATAGCTTAAGACAGATGGTAGATATGCAAAACATCAGAGTTTTTAAAAACTCCTGTCTGCAACTTTGCACAGGACATCGACAGATGGGTAAGTCATAATGGCTTTGAATTTTCCAGTACTGACTCCTATGGACATGAAAAGAGATTTAAGAAGGAATTGGCAATTCTTCCAGTCTCAATGGCAGAATTATGAAATTGCCACAGAGTTGGACAAGAAAGCCGAACAATTAAGACTAGCAACCCTGTTGTCATTGATCGGGAAGGAGTGTTACTAGCTGTATTGTATCCTAGATCACACTGAGGAGAAGAAAAGCAAAACTTGTGAGATTTTGGAGGCCTCGAAGACCCACTTTGAACCCTCTACTAATGTCATTTATGAACACCAACACACTAAAGAGCTCAGGAAGAGAGGAAACATATTGATCAGTATGTGACTACTGAGATGTCTAGCTGAGTCTTGGGAGTTTGAGCAACTGACGGATGATCTCATCAGAGATAGGATTGTGTTAGGAGAAAGAGATCCCGTTATGAGAGCATGTCTGCTGAGACAAAAGCAGCTAACTCTGAAGAAAGCTATTGGCTCATCAACAGTGAAGAGTGTTGATGGGAGAACTGATGAGACTGTACGATGCTAAGAGGCAGTCCAAGTCTTCCAAACACAAGTCAATGATGAAAAGAAAGGACAACTTTCAGAAGGGCCAGCAGAAAGATCAAGGCCAGTGCACTGGATGTAAATACTGGGGGGGAAACCACAAGAAGGAAAAGGAAGCAGGTCCAGCGTGGGGAAAGCAGTGCTCGAACTGCAAGACGCTGAACCACTTAGCACGCAAATGTTTTGCTAGAAAAAAGAAAAGCAAGACTGCAAAGATGGTTGGCGGAGAGATGTCAGGAGATCATACTGACAAACTACTCTACACCCTAGAACATGTTGGTGTTTTGCAGAGTTCTGTGAAATTGCACAAGATGGTGACCCGAATATGAAGCCGTCTAAGGTAAAGTTGAGCCTATATGATGGAACGATGCTCACCGTAATAGGACAAACCAAGCTGAGAGTCCAATGCAACAGGAAGAAAGAAGGACTTCAGTTCCAGATAGTGGACACTAAGCAAACTCCCCTCATTTCAGCTGAAACAAGCTAAAAGTTTGAACTGGTAACCCTCATGTACCAGAAGAGATTTGTAGTGTTTCGTATGATACCAAGCCATTGACTGCTGAACGGATTCTGACAGATTACAAAGATGTTCTCACAGGTCTTGGATGCCTTCCTGGTGAATATCATCTCAAAGTAGATGAGAGTGTGAGGTCAACTCAACATCTTTTGAGGAGAGTTCCAGCTGCCCTCAAGTCCAGCCTGAAAAACAAGGTAGAGGAGCTTGAAAAGATGGGAGGAATCAAGAAAGTGACGACTCTTACAGACTGGATTAGCAGCATGATAGCAGGAAGATAAAAAACTGGAAATTTGAGAGTGTGTTTAGATCCAAAGGACCTCAATAAAGCTTTGAAGAGATCTCACTACCCTATACCAATCATTGAAGAGATTCTGCCTCAACTTGCCAAGGCAAAGATCTTTGCTACCCTGGATGCTAAGAATGGATAATGGCAAGTGAAGTTGGATGAAAGCAGCAGCTTTGACTACTTTCCGGATGCCATTTGGGAGGTACAGATGGTTGCGCATGCCTTGGCATTTTTACTGCTCCTGATGAATACCAACGCAGACAGCATGAGATAGTCAATGGTCTACCAGGAGTGGAAGCAATTATGAATGTGGAGTTAAGATGGAAGACACCATCGCAGACCATGATCAGTATCTAGTGAGATTGCTAGAGCGAGCTCACCCAATGAACCTGAAGTTGTACAAGAAGAAGTTGCAGCTTAAGATGACTGAAGTCAAGTACATAGGTCATGTACTGACAGCTAAAGGATTTTGCTCTGATCCTGATAAGATGCGAACTATAGCAGAGATGCAGCAACCAACAAATGTGAAGGCAGTTCAATGATTTGTTGAATTTGTGAACTACCTAGCCAAGTTCTTGCTCAACCTGTCATTACAGTGTGAACCCCTATGCAGGCTCACTGCAAAGAATGTTCAGTGGTATTGGCACACAGAACAAGAAGCAGCTTTCACGCACATTAAACAACCAGTGACAACAACGCCAGTGCTATGGTACTATGTCAACAAGGAAGTCACCCTGCAGTGCGATGCCAGTGAAACCGGACTTGGAGTAACCTCTCAAGCAACAAGGACAACCAGTTGTGTTTGCATCCAGAGCATTAACGCAGAGTGAGCAACGCTATGCACAGATCGAGAAAGACTGTCTGTCTATTGTCTTTACTTGTGAGCATTTCAAACAGCACTTGTTTGGGAGAGAGAAAGTGATGGTAGAATCTGACCACAAGCCGCTTCAAAATATCTTTCTCAAACCGCTTCTATCTGCTCCAAAGTGTTTGCAAAGGATGTGACTTCATTTGGAGAAATATCACTTGGAAATGAAGTACAAGCAAGGGAAGCAGAAGTACATTGCAAACATGTTGTTGAGAGCTGCACTCCCTTTGGAGGAAGTTGATGCTACTCGTACAGAATGCAAAATCTTCCAGATTCAACAAGAAGCAACAGCACGACATGTTTTGGAAGTCATCAATCCAGCAGAGACATTGAATCTGACAGACAAGCATCTTGCTCAGATCAAGAAAACTATAGGGCGAAATGCAACTCTTCAAGTGCAACAGGAAGTTGTGATGAAAGGATGGCCTGAAACCATCAAGGACACACTTGTTGTTGTCAGAGTATTGGGCATAGAGAGATGAAGTGACCACCCAAGATGGCATCTTGTACAAAGGGACTAGGGTCTTATCCCTGAAGAGATGAGAAAAGAGATGCTGAAGCGCATCCACACAAGCCATCAAAATCAAGTCTAGTCTGAGGAAGGCAAGAGAAGTGCTCTACTGGCCAAACCTGAGAAATTAGATTGAAGATCACATCAGCCAGTGCACTGCTTGCAAGGAACATCAAGCGGAGCAAGCTGAAGATCCCCTCATGACTCATGATATCCCAGTCAGACCAAGTTTGGAGTAGACCTCATCACTCTCAATGGATCTTGTCACAGTCAACTACTGGGAGTTAGACCAACTGATGTCCACAACTATCAGTGAGATCGTAGAATGCCTGAAAGCACACTTCAGTGATCATGACATTCCCGACACTTGTGATGAGTGACAATGGCCCTCAGTTCACGGGTGAAGAATTCAGATGCTGCATGAATGATTGGGAAATTCAGCACTAAACGTCATATCCACACTATCCCCAGTCAAATGGAAAGGCTGAGGCAGCAGTGAAAAATGCCAAAAGAATCATCAAGAAATCTATTATATCTGGCACAGATGTGTAAAAAGCAATGTTAGAGTGAGAAACATACATACTGAAAGCATGGAAAATAGTCCAGTCCAGCAACAAACGTCACACCGGACCCAGACAACTCTTCCAACAGCTAAGAAACTACTGGAGCCAGAAGTAGTAACAGGTGTGAGGGACAAGATCATAGTGAAATGACAGAAAGTCAAATGTCACTTTGATAAAACTGCCAAATCATTGCCAGAGCTGAGAGCTGGAGAGTCGGTCAGAGTGCAAACGTTCAACGCACTCATGAAAAATGAGCCCACTTGGCAACTTGGGACTTGCATGAAGGAGGCGTCACCTCAATCATACCAGGTGAAGGTGAACGACCAGATCTATCGGCACAACCGCAGATATCTACGCTCAACCGGAGAAGCTGCTCCTTCACTGCAAATGGCTGATGAGACAGATCTGAGTTTGCCAACTGAACAAGGAACTGAACGATCATCAGTCCCAGAGGTCACCCGTACTCCAACCAGCACAACAGATGAGCAGTAACAATCAGTACAGCAGTAATACTCACCACAACAAAAGCATTCCCCAGAGAAAGAACACCAGCAACATCACCCAAGAAACCAGCAGACACCAGACATACATCCAATAACAACTCACACACGTACCAAGGCCAAAGAAGTTTATAAGACTGAAGGAGACCATTTGGCCCATTGTGCTGTTTGCTGGAGCATTTCAAAATTAATCCCACGACACACTGCTCTCCACTCACTGTTCCATATCTCCTTTTTCAAGCATATCTGACCCTGTTCATGGATCATGAGTAGTAGGCCTCTTGTCAGATGAAGCATAAATTAGAGCACTTTGCAGTATTGTTTCTATAGCTCAGTCTCTGGATCAATAAAGTTCCCACTTGAGCCACTCACTGATCCAGCACATGTTGGATGTCAGCAATGAAGGTATTCATAGCAGCACTGGAGGTATTTTGGCCAAATTCAGGTTAGCACCAAGCTCTAAGTGTCCATCGTATACAATGTCTCTTCAAACTACGTGTGTTAGGCATTACATTGAGTGTGGCACTGGTGTTCCTGAAGCCTGCTACAGATAGTAAACTGATATTGACCCAGCTGGTGATTTCTTCCCAGGCTTACTTTCTTGTATCTAGGTTTGGATGTTACTAGGTCTTGTTGGTCGATATTTGCACCCTACTCTTAAATTTCCTATTGGCATCATTGTATAGGTGATAATTGTGCTCCTATAAGGGTCATGAGTCTCACTTCCTGACTTAAACAGCAATAATGGCCATTGTGCTGTGATTGTCTTGGAAAACATGATGGGTAGTACAAGCATTTGTAATTCTGCTCTGTTAATAATGAGCAAAAATTATTGTGTAAGTGGTGGCACTGAGCCATACAGACTAAGTAGGTCTCATGTTTGATCTCTGATCTGCACTAAATTAACTGAGTTCATTCAGGGTGGAAGTAGAAGCACTGCAATTGGCTGCAGTAATTTCTGCTTCTGATCACCTTCAGTTAATCCATATTGTTGTCAGTTCAAGTCAATTTAGGTTCAGGTTTCTTCTCTCTGTACAACCATATATCTTGTTGCCAGCCCTCACCTTCTGGACTCGAATGTGATGAATGAGCACTTGGACAAGGTACCATAGGACTAGCACTGGCTCCATGTACTAGCAAAACTCTGCCTTGAGAAATGGAAGTAAGAAAGCATGAGAGAAAAACAATCATTAATAATTACAATTGAGCAAAAGGGTAGCATTTAAATTGGTTGGTGAAAGATTGGGTCCTTAGTGTCCGTAGTTTTGGCGCTTTGGGTGCTGCAAGCTGTTGATGATCCCTTTAAATAGCAGTAGTGGGCAGTGTTCTTCCTGCTGCTAGACGTATGTTCTGCTGTGCGTTTTTAAGAGAGGGAGAGGTTGAAAACGACAGCATTGGTGTCAAATCAGCATTACACACTGACTGACGTCATGATCTGCCTACTCTGCATACTGCCGGCACAAGCTACTAATGCGCACACTAATACCCTCACTAAGGTGGTGTTTGTGCTGTGCACACATGTGTGCACACTACCAATGCGACCTATGCTGAACACCATCTTGGTGAGGGCATTAGTGTGGGCATTAGTAGCTTGTGCCAGCAGTATGCAGAGTAGGCAAATCATGACGTCAGTCAGTGTGTAATACTGATTTGACACCAATGCTGCCATTTTCAACCTCTCCCTCTCTTAAAAACGCACAGCAGAACATATGTCTAGCAGCAGGAAGAACACTGCCCACTATTGCTATTTAAAGGGATCATCAACAGCTTGCAGGTTAGTGGCTGATTAATCACGACTGGCTGTGTTTGAGTTTGTAGAAGTGCTTGGAGTTTTGAAGATTTGGTTAAACTTGGTGAAGTTGATAGGGAGTGGTGCAGCATGTGAAGAAGGCCTTGGTTCTGACTGCAAGGGCTGTGGTTGGGACCAATTGCTCCTAGTCATGGGTGCTATAGTTGCAATCCATCTTGGGCTGCAGCATCAGAGGAAGATGGAGCAGATGCAGCAAAGAAGAGCACAATCTGCTCACAGGAGAAGAAGGGGTGGAAGGGCTATGAGCAGGAGCATTTCTGCTGCCTAAACTGCTCTGGAGCAGCCCTCCATTTCTCACTGGACAGTGTATTCCAAATCGTGGGGTGGTCTGTTGTATCCTCTCCAACCTGGCCATTGTGAGGGCACAGCCCTTGCCACCATGGATACAGTGAGCAGCTCAGGAGCAGAAGGAGGAAGAGGAGGAAGAGGAGGAGGAAGGGAGGAGGCAGCCAGCATATCCCCATCTGGCTGTGCTGTTCATGATCACCTCATTTGACTATGGCTCCCATGAACACAACTCCAAATTCCCAGTGCACAACAATCACACACTTTACTCTGTTAGTCACAAAGCTGAAACAAAAGCCACCACAGAACAACCATTCCGAAACAACTTTATCCAACAAACCATTCCATACAAAAGTCAACTCCTCAGCCTTGTGCAGTCGCTTACTCCCTGTATTGTGGACACCTTTGCCTGGCCTAGTGTTCCAATGCAGTGCTACTCCAGTGGCTGCACCCTTTTTCTGTATGTCGCCCTATCAATGTCCTCTTCTGAGTCCTCTGTAGCAGAACTCAAGTGTAACCTCTCCCTCCAGGGAGTTGGTAGCTGCGCTTTCCTCTCTCTCTGCCCTGGCTGCAGCCCACTTGAGCCCGGTGACTCACCACATGCAGATTCATTTCTGTGGTACCTGCTAAAGTTCACTCTGTGCCAGTATCTGAGCTGCTGGCGGTCAATGAGATTGAGTGCTGGTGCTTCTTCATCATCGATTTCTTGCTCTTCTTGCACCTCGGGCTCCCGCACCAGTTGTTAACCACATAGCAGTTCTTGGGTATCTAAAAGGATAAAGGCACAAGTGTATAGTTGTGAGGGGAGGTGGGGAAAACAAGGTAGATGCTTACACCATCTGCAACTTGTAAATCACAAGAGATTGTGAGATGAGGGGGAAATCGGAGGTGAGAAGGTGCATTAAGTAAAAGATATCATGGTTTCAGCCCCGTCACTGGCCACAGCCTCATGTTTCTGCACCAGAACTGACCAGCACATCTCTTCCATGGGGGTGAGGGCAAGTAGCTGACTGGTTAGATGCTGCTGCCTCCTGGAGTATTACGGCTGAATTTTACCAGCCCCTCGATGTTGGAAGTCATGGCAGGGGGGCCCATAAAATACTTGCGGGAGCGGCCTGTCATGACCCCTAATGCTGAGAAGGCCCTGCCGCATTTTACCAGCAGCAGTGAGGCCTCAGTGCGGCCCCCCGCCGCTCGGCAATGGGCCCTTCATTCGCGTATTGTAATGAATGCAAATACGTGGGAAACAATTACCTAGTCCTGCACCTTCCAATCCCCGTTTGGGGATTAAAGGTGAGACACGGGTGGGGGTGGGGGGGGGGAGGTATTTAATTTTCAGGTTGGGTGACGGGAGGGTGCGGGAAAAACACTTTTTATTAGCTGTGGGGATGGTGGGAAGAGGTTGAAGGGCAAAAGTGACGAGGTTGGGGGGAAAGTTCGGGTTGGAAATAAAGTAAATTGTCTACATATTTGCCAATAAAAAAAAAAGTGGGGGTGTTGGGAAAAGGCCTCCAGCTGTTAATTACTTTTTAAATGAAAATGTACGAAAATATAACTTTAAAAATTAAATTTGTTCCTAAGGGCTTGAAGCCCTTTAAAAATGGCGCTGGCGCTGGCGTGGTGGTGCCGGACGCCGTTGCTGCGGATGGAACGGCCACCCCCTCTACATCATCGGGGGCAGCTTCTCTTCCCTGCCTTCCCCATTTAATGAGCCCCAGCGCAAAATATCGCAGGGGCTCAGCGGCGGCACTTTTGTGTCTTAAGGCCGCTGAATTCAAAGCGCGCCATCACAATGTGCGGCACGCTAATAAAATTCAGCCCATGGTCATTTACAGCACAGAAGGAGGCCACTCGGCTGATCGAGTCCATGCCGGCTCTCCATGGAGCTATGCAGTCACTCCCCAGCTCGATCCCCATAACCCTGCAAGTCTATTTCTCTCAGGTCACCATCCAACTTTCTCTTGAAGTCATTGATTGTCTTTGCTTTCACCATCCTTGTGGGCAGTGAGTTCATTACCACCCACTGCATAAAAATGTGCTTCCTCATATTCTCCCGCATCTTTTGTCCAAAACTTTCAATCTATGTCCCCTAGTCCCTTGTACTATTTCTTAATGGGAACAGCTTTTCCTTGTCCAACTTACCCAAGCCTGTCATAATCTTGTAAACTTCTATTAAATCTCCGCTCAATCTACTGTGTCCTAAGGAGAACAAACACAGCTTTTTCAACCTAACCTTGTCACTAAAATTCTCCATCCCTTGAACAATTCTGGCAAATCTCCTCTGCACCCTCTCAAGGACCCTCACATCCTTCCTGAAGTCTGGTGACCAGTACTGGATGCAATACTCCAATTAGGGCCTAACCAAAGCATTTTAAAGGTTCTGCATAACTACCCTGCTTTTATTTATGAATCCCAAGATCCCATATGGTAGTCCTATGGGCCACTTTACCCCGCAGGAGAGAGGGATGTGTGTCAGTGAACATGGTGCTATGTAATTGGGTGGTGTTTGTGCCATGGTTAAATAGCTGGCAGTGTGTGCAAGCTGTGAGATGTGATTGTGAGACTTTCAGTAGTGCTAAGTGTGTGAAGGTGAAATGAGGCAATGACTGTTGGATATGAGTTGTGCTTGATAGAGATTGGTGGTAATGAAGTGAAGTGGGGTGATGAATGGAACAGTGTGAGAAGCTAATGGTTCATTTGCAAAGATGACATCTGAAGTTGTATTCAGTATCCTTGACCACTTGTGTGAGGTCATTGAACTTTTTGGGGCACTGCATCCAGGAGCTAGACTGCTGGCATTGACCATGTCTGTCTGGAGAGTTTTCCATCCACTTCCTGCATTGAGGCCTCAGTGCTGCACTGGAGAACCCAGGGTTACTTCTCTGGCCTGTTGTGCCATTTCTACTCCTCTTCTCCTCAGAGAATTTTTTTGAACCAGTTCCAGCAGCTGCTCCAGCCTTTAAGTGGTACAGGCTGGCTTTCAGTAGAGCAGGCTAGCTTTAAGTAGTGCTGGTCTTGCATGAACTTGGGCCCCCTGTTGAGGTGTGCAGCCACTCAGCAGCATGATTCGTACTGGAATACGTGCCACTATCATTTAAATTAGCAGGCAGCACGACGTTAGCGTGCTGCTGGCTTCACTACAAGTAGTCACAAATCAATCGCTCATCACAATCCCTGCTCCCAATTATCGATCTAATCCAATGTTTTCCCTCTTAAGTTTTACATTGTTCCTTACTAGTTTTATATATTCATTTTAATATCAAAGAACATACAAAATCCTAAGATAATTACAGCTGAGGATGATCATTCATCCCATATTAGTCATTCGGAGACAACTTACAGTTTACTCCTTTTCTGCAGCTAACTGTTTCTTAATTACAACCAAGGTTTGTGACTCTGCCAATCTGCCCTGAAGTCTGTTCTTCATCTTCTACATAAAGAAGGACTTCAGGAAAGCAACTCTAAATTTAGCTTTTACCAGTATTACCAGTCCACTTCTGCTACTTCCTCAACTTAATTTAAAGTAGTATCCCAGATTTACCATGTACCATGACTGTTTTATATCATCTCTCACGTGCCTCCATTTCGGCCTGCCACGCTCAAACCTCTCCAATCTTTCCTCATATCAGAAGACCCTCATACCAGGGACCTACCTTAGATATTTGACACCAGGGACTATTCTTGTGTCTTTTCTGAAAGTCTCCCTTGTGTTTCAGTGACTGAGCACAATACACAAGATGTCTCACCAGAGGACTAGATAGTGTGATTCTAGTGCCTCTCCATGTTTGGTAGGATCAGCAATTTTGACCAAATTGCAGCTGAGTTTGTGACTTCACAAATGAGCATGCATCTCTTGCTTTCTCCCACTTCCCTCACTCTAACCTAGCTTATGTCTTGGTGGTTAAGCAAGTTATAGTGGCCTAACTAGCAGTCCTTAAAGGGACGGTGGAGGATGCCATCAAAAATGAAAGTTTTCAAGAAAATACTTGCTTGAACATGGAATCTGGAGGAGCATGCTCCCTCTTAGACACCTTTATGTCACTGCCCTCCATTCCAACCACCTCTACCCCTTTCCCAATCACTTCCCCCATCTCCAGAAGCTCCTAATCTCCCACCTCCATCCTTTCCAGTTACCTTCTCGGCTATATATTGTTATGTTAGTCATAAAGAGCTAGGAACTCATTGTTATGTATAAGTCTGTTCCCGGTGGGAGGAGTGGGGGTGGGGGGGGGGGGGGGGGGGGTGGTCGCCACATTCACTTTGATGTATAACACTACACTACTCTGGGGCAGGCCCCTACCAGGTAGCATGGAAACTGAATGATATAAAAAAGAACTCCAGTATATTTAAGCTTAGATTGTGATTATTTCTAACTTATGGGAACCAGAAGTCATAATATTCTCCTTCCCGATTGGCTCCCTCCTCTCCCAATGAACCACACCACCCGCCCCAGCACGCAATGCTCCAAAATTTAAACCGACTTTGCCAGCAAGCTGTCTGGACACACACAGCTTGCTAATCTAATTAGGCCCAAGGCCTAATATTGAGTGTTAGAGTGCAAGAAGCCCCTTGTGCCCTGTTTGTGTTGGAAGGCTGACGTGAACCAATTTCACTCCTCTAATACTTCTAATAACAATTCTCCAAGCCCAGTGGAAAACATTCTTTAAAATCAGTATTGATAGTTCTGTTTTCAAAATCCTAAAATATCAAACACGTTTAGCTAATTTCTACTTTCAATCTGGTAGAAAAGCCTGAACAATTTTTTGCTATTCTATTTGTTTTGGGTTTTTCTTTCACCTAAGTAAAATGCTGCTATAGTTAGATAAGTATCAAAGTGTTCGATGTGTGTCCTTCTATACACATCTACACAGCTTTCAATTAATGATAATAACGTAAGGGAACTGGACATTGTGGGTTTTCTTTCCAAATGCGAACAAATTGTCTGGAAGGTGAAAAGCTTGTTCATCATTCTAATCTTTCTCCAGGAAATAAATTTATGACTTGTTCAGTAAGAATGTATTTCAGTGCCTTTGAATTACAAAGTGTTATTGGAGTTGAAAAATGACTGAAACTGGCAGGCCTCCAATTCAATGAGAATTGATGAATTCTTAATGATTAGACCTGTTGTGTGCAGAGGGTATTGATATTGTACCATGGAAGCAATTTGTGCTTATTTGTGTTCTTATGTTCTTTGTGAGTGTCTCAAGCACATAAATAAATCTGATTTCTTTTAGGTCAAATCAGTAACTTCAATTGACCTTATTTCAAGTTTCGAAATTCAACATAAGATTTAGTTTTTCCCAATAATGAAGAAAAATGCAGCACATTGATTTGTTTATTTTGAACGACCATTTTAAATTTAAGAGACTGAGATTACAATGCAGTCGAGTTAGGGCATGCACTAAATATGTAATAAGAGATAACAATTTAGTGCTCCAGTGTTTACAGAACAGATGCCAAATTTAGTGCATGCTTCTGAATTTGCCCGTTGGGAGTAATATTTTCTAATGCATGTTGAAGTACAGACCCGGTGGTAACGTTTTTCTTTTGCTTGTTAACTGCTTCTTAACCAGCAATTAAAGGAAGACATACAACGTTACTTAGGATTTTATTTTATTCATATTTTTGTCCCCCAATTAAAATTGATCTTTAAACATCAGAGTTGAGGCGAGGAGAGCAGCTAATACTGTGAATTCTGTAACACATCAAGGTCTGGAAATCTGGCGAAACAGTGGTCATTTTTTAAGTGTTAAATGGCCTCTGCTACCTCCAATATGACGAGCTGGAAGTACACTGTCCACCATGTTTTGCAATAGGCTAAAGAATTGGCATGCAGTGCCCATGCCTAAAACAGGTGTTCGTCCCTTTACTCTTGTATGAGCCCTCCACTGCAAGTTTGAATTGCCCTGAGGCAGCCTGTTGTAGTATTTCTAAAATATCCTCATTACCTGTCCTTTCATTCCCCATTCTGCAGGTTAGTGGGCTCTCCTGGTTAACAAAACTCTTTCATGAAAATATTCAGTGGAACACACCCATGGGCAAACATTTTGAATAGATAATTAACAGCTATACCCATATATATATAGACATTGGTGTGATGTCAGTCTTCCTATTGTTTATCTTAGTACCTCTTCAGCAGCTCCTTCTAGACTATTGAATAATTCTGCCCCTCATCCGTGCCTTTGTTACTTCTAGACTTGACCCTTCCAACGCTCTCTTGGCCAACCCACCAGCTTCCACTCTACAAAAATGTGAGATCATCCAAGACTCTGCTGTCTGTATTCTCACTCGCACCAAGTCCCATTCAACCGTCACCCCTCTGTTAGCTGAGCTACATTGGCTCCTGGTTGAGCAATGCCTTGACTTTTAAAATCCTCATCCTTGTTTTCAAATCCCTCCATGGCCTCGCTCTTCCCAATCTCTGTAATCTCCTCCAGGCCTACAAACCTCTGAGATCTCTGCACTCCTCCAATTCTTGCTTCTTTGGCATTCCCAATGTTAATCGCTCCACTCTGGTCGATGTCTTCAGCTGCCTAGGCCCTAAACTCTGGAATTCCCTCCCTAAACCTCTCTAACTCTCTCTCTGCTCTTTTAAGATGCTCCTTAAAACCTGCCTCTTTGACGAAGCTTTTAGTCATCTGCCCTAATACTCCTTATGTAGTTTGATGTCCGATATTGTTTGATAATTTTCTTGTAAAGCACCTTGGGACATTTTACTGTGTTAAAGGCACAAAATAAATAGTGGTTGTTGTTGTTGTAGAAGGTGGTCCCTCATTACCTCTTCTAGTGTTGTAGTGGCATCCCTGCTGTAGCACCACTGGGATTTTCTGCTCTTGCACTGGCAACCTCCCTTGCAGCAGTAGGAATCCTGTTGGATGCTTGCCATGCATATTTAATGACCTCCAACCCAAGGAAATAGGTTGGGGTTGGGGCGGATGCAAAGGGCCAAGTGCAAGTTCTGCACCACTGGAACTCCACTTGTAAAAGGATAATGCCAGCTCTAAACTCACTTAGTGCACAGCCAGCATGTTAAGAGTAAATTAAATCTCTCAGCAGTGGCTAGTTTTCATTCACTCCAAATAGATTAACTTCAATGTCTGTTTTTCATCGTTCAGTGCAGGTGTATTTGACCTCAGAGGTAATCAGATATTCTATAACATAAATGTGCAACTTATGATGTTCATCATAATAAATTGGAAGTTACTTACATTACACATCTGAAGAAAAAATATTAATGGCATTGCAATAAATAAAATCAAAATATAGAGGAGCTACATGCTGTAAACATCTACGGGAAAACATCAAACATTGATATGCATCACACAGTTTTTTTTCAATCTTTGTGCATCTGTGTGTGTATATGCTCAACAAGGCAAAAACTGTTAGCCTTGGGAAACAAAATGTTTCTCCATTTCGGACACACAGCAAGATCCTCAGACACAGGCAGCTGCAAAGTAAAACTCCTTCCATTATGCCCCAATAATGTGCCTTTACCCAATTTTACAATAGCATCCTTCACCGTACTAGTGCATCATTTTAACTCGCAGTACCAGTCTCCCTGAGTGCTATTCCCAAATTACGTGGTATTGTGGGTCAACAACAAATTGAAATGTGGTTGAGACAGCTCAAATCTTTAGCACAGAAACACCCTGTAGTCAACAGAGAGAGGGAGAGAGAAAGCAGACTTTTACCCTATCAATCTGCGCTAGATACATAGGTCACAAAGGTGAAAGGACTGTGCGCTACCCATTACACTAGCCAGTCTGCTATATTAAATAAATGCATAAATCAATATGCACTGAAGAAACGATAAAGGTTTTTGCTATATCTGGCAATAGATTGAGTCAATAATTTCCATATTAATAATTAAGGTAATTAAGGCGATGGTTGTAATATGTCGGTTCGGGAAATACTGACCAATATCATGCAGACAGCTTAACTGTATTTGGGTACATTTTAAAAAGAAATAGGTACTAACGCTTCACTGAATGCTGAAAATAAGTTATGTTTGTATAAAATTGTAACGATATCTCATTTATTGTGTAATCAGTTAAACATATTTTCAGATATTGGGATATCCGCGTTTTGGAGCTGGAGCGGCGGCTGGAGACATTGTGGAGGATCCGCGAGGCTGAGATCATCGTGGATAGCACGTGCTGGGAGGTGGTCACACCACAGGTAAAGTCTGCTCAGACATAAAGGGAATGGGTGACCGCCAGGCAGAGTAGAAGAACTAGGCAGGTAGTGCAGGAGTCCCCCGGGTCCATCTCCCTTTCTAACAGATTTTCCACTTTGGATACTGTTGGGGGAGATAGCTTCTCAGGGGAATGCAGCAAGAACCAAGTCTGTGGCACCAAGGGTGGCTCAGCTGCACAGGAGGGAAGGAAAAGGAGTGAGGGAGCTATAGTGATGGGAGATTCTATCGTAAGGGGTACAGATAGGCATTTCTGTGCTGCAAACGTGACTCCAGGATGGTATGTTGCCTCCCTGGTGCGAGGGTCAAGGATGTCATGGAGCGGCTGCAGGACATTCTGAAGGGGGAGGGTGAACAGTCAGAGGTCGTGATACACATTGGCACAAAGGACATAGGTAGGAAGAGGGATGAGGTCCTGCAACAAGAATTTATGGAGCTAGGTAGCAGATTAAAAAGCAGGACCTCAAAGGTTGTAATCTCTGGATTACTCCCGGTGCCACGTGCCAGTGAGTATAGGAATAGGAGGATAGAGCAGATGAATACATGGCTGAGGAGATGGTGCAGGAGGGAGCATTTTAGTTTCCTGGATTACTGGGTCTGTTTCTGGAAAAGGTGGGACCTGTACAAGTTGGACGGGTTGCACCTGAACCGGAATGGGACCAACATCCTTGCTGGGAGGTTTACTAGTGCTGTTTGGGGGGGGGGTTAAACTAATTTGACAGGGGGATGGGATACAGAGTGGAGGTACAGTAAGGGGTGATGCACAGTCAAATGTAGAAGAGAAATAGAGTCAGTCTGGAAGGCAGAGCAAATATAGACCTGTTAAGGCATTAGTGAAAAATGCAAGGCTGGATTGCATCTATTTTAATGCAAGGAGTCTTACTAGTAAGGCAGATGAATTGAGGGCATTAATTAGCACATGGGATTATGATATTATTACTATCACAGAAACATGGTTGAAGGAGCGGCAGGACTGGCAGCTCAATATTCCAGGGTATAGAATCTTCAGGCATGACAGGGGAGGGGATAAAAGAGGAGGTGGCATTGCACTGTTGATCAAGGAGTCAATTATTGCAGTAAGGAGGATGATATCTTAGAAGGTTCCTCAAATGAGGCCATATGGGAAGAACTTAAAAACAAAAAGAGGGCAATCTCTTGGCTGGGAGTGTACTACAGGCCTCCAAACAGTCAGGGAGAGATAGAGGAGCAGATATGTAGGCAAATCTCAGAGAGGTGTAAAAATAATAGGATAATAATAGTAGGGGATTTCAACTTCCCTAATATCAACTGGGCTAATCTTAGTGCAAAAGGCTCAAAGAGGGCAGAATTCTTAAAATGCATATCGGAGAGCTTTTTGAGCCAGTACGTAGAAAGTCCTACAAGAGAAGGGGCAGTACTGGACCTAATCCTAGGGAATGAGGCTGAACAAGTGATAGAAGTGTCAGTGGGGGAGCATTTCGGGGATAGTGACCATAACTCTGTAAGATTTAAGGTAGTTTTGGAAAAGGACAAAGACGTACTGGAAATAAAGGTACTGAATTGGGGGAAGGTTGATTTCAGTATAATAAAACAAGATCTGGCCAAAGTGGACTGGGAGCAGCTACTTGTAGGAAAGTCAACATCAGATCAGTGGGAATCATTCAAAGAGGAAATAGTGAGAGTTCAAGCCAACATGTACCCGTTAAGGTGAAGGGTAGGCCCAACAAGTCCAGGGAACCCTGGATGGCAAAGGATATAGAGGATTTGATCAGGAAAAAAAAGGAGGCTTATGGCAGATTCAGAGCGCTGAACAGTGGAGGCCCTAGAGGAGTATAGAAAGTGTAGGGGGTACTTAAAAAAGTAATTAGGAGAGCGAAGAGGGGACATGAAAAAACACTGGCGGGCAAGTTAAAGGAAAATCTTAAGGCGTTTTATAAGTATATGAAGGGCAAGAGGATAAACAGGGAAAGAGTAGGGCCCATTAGGGACCAAAGTGGCAATCTGTGTGTGGAGCCGGAGGATATATGTGAGGTTTTAAATGATTACTTTTCATCTGTGTTCACTATGGAGAAGGAGGAAGTAGGTGTAGAGATCAGAGGGGGGGATTGTGATATACCTGAACATAATAGCATTGAAAAGGAGGAAGTATTAGCTGTTTTAGCAGGCTTAAAAGTGGATAAATCCCCAGGCCCAGATCAGATGTATCCCAGGCTGTTATGTGAGGCAAGGGAGGAGATAGCAGGGGCTCTGACACAAATTTTCAAATCCTCTCTGGCCACAGGAGAGGTACCAGAGGACTGGAGGACAGCAAATGTGGTACCATTATTCAAGAAGCATAGCAAGGATAAACCAGGTAATTACAGGCAGGTGACTCTAACATCAGTAGTAGGGAAACTATTGGAAAAAATTCTGAGGGACAGGATTAATCTCCACTTGGAGAGGCAGGGATTAATCAGGGATAGTCAGCATGGCTTTGTCAGGGGAAGATCATGTCTAACTAACTTGATTGAATTTTTCGAGGAGGTGTAGATGAGGATAAAGCAGTTGATGTAGTCTACATGGACTTCAGTAAGGCTTTTGATAAGGTCCCGCATGGGAGATTGATTAAGAAGGTAAGAGACCATGGGATCCAGGGCAATTTGGCAAATTGGATCCAAAATTGGCTTCGTGGCAGGAGGCAGAGGGTGATAGTCGAGGGTTGTTTCTGCGAGTTGAAGCCTCTGACCAGTGGTGTACTGCAGGGATCAGTGCTGGGGCCCTCGCTGTTTGTAGTGTACATTAACGATTTAGACATGAATATAGGAGGTATGATCAGTAAGTTCGCAGATGACACGAAAATTGGTGGTGTTGTAAATAGTGAGGAGGAAAGCTTTAGATTACAGGACGATATAGATGGGCTGGTAAGATGAGTGGGACAGTGGCAAATGGAATTTAATCCTGAGAAGTGTGAGGTGATGCATTTTGGGAGGACTAACAAGGCAAGGGAATTAACGCAGTGGTTAGCACCGCAGCGTCACAGCTCTAGGGACCCGGGTTCAATTCTGGGTATTGCCTGTGTGGAGTTTGCAAGTTCTCCCTCTAACTGCGTGGGTTTTCGCCGGGTGCTCCGGTTTCCTCCCACAGCCAAAGACTTGCAGGTTGATAGGTAAATTGGCCGTTGTAAATTACCCCTAGTGTCGGTAGGTGGTAGGGAATATGGGATTACTGCAGCATTAATATAAATGGGTGGTTGTTGGTCGGCACAGACTTGGTGGGCCGAAGGGCCTGTTTCAGTGCTGTATCTCTAAATAATAAAAAATAAATAAAATAATAAACAATGGATAGTAGGACCCTAGGAAGTACAGAAGGTCAAAGGGACCTTGGTGTACTTGTCCATAGATCACTGAAGGCAGCAGCACAGGTAGATAAGGTGGTTAGGAAGGCATATGGGATACTAGCCTTTATTAGCTGAGACATAGAATGTAAGAGCAAGGAGGTTATGATGGAGCTGTATAAACCGTTAGTTAGGCCACAGCTGGAGTACTGTGCACATTTCTGGGCACCACACTGTAGGAAGGATGTGATTGCACTGGAGAGGGAGCAGGGGAGATTCACCAGGATGTTGCCTGGGCTGGAGCGTTTCAGCTATGAAGAGAGACTGAAAAGGCGAGGGTTGTTTTCCTTAGAGCAGAGAAGGCTGAGGGGGAATATGATTGAGCTATACAAAATTATGAGGGGCATTGATAGATTAGAAAGGAAGAAACTTTTTTCCCTTAGTGGAGGGGCAATAACCAGGGGCATAGATTTAAGGTAAGGGGCAGGCGGTTCAGAGGGGATTTGAGGAAAACATTTTTCACCCAGAGGGTGGTTGGAATCTGGAACACACTGCCTGAAGAGGTGGTAGAGGCAGGAACCCTCATAACATTTAAGAAGTATTTGGATGAGCACTTGAAACGCCATAGCATACAAGGCTACAGGCCAAGTGCTGGAAAATGGGATTAGAATAGTTAGGTGCTTCATGGCCGGCACAGACACGATGGGCCGAAGGGCCTGTTTCTCTGCTGCATGACTCTATGACTCTATGAGTCTAACTTACCTCCAGATTACATTTGCTATAAATTTCATCATAAATAAATAACTCTATAGCATTTCACTTGCCCATGTTGTAATTATCAGTAAAACAATTATAAGATATATAAAATGAACAATAAAAACGAATTCAGATCTAAAGACCTCACATAGATTCCCCTTTTAGTATTAGCATTGTTGCAAATGTTTCTCATCCTTGTTTTCAAATTGCTCCATGGCTCCGCTCCTCCCTATCTCTGTAATCTGCTCCAGCACCATAATCCACCAAGATATCTGCAGTTCTCCAATTCTGGCCTCTTGCAATTTTCTAGTTTTAATCACTGTACCACTGGCGATTGTGCGTTCAGATGCCTAGGCCCTAATCTCTGGACTTCCCTTTCTAAATCTCTCCACCCTTCCTTTAAGATGCTCCTTCAAAGCTACCTTTTTAAACCAAGCTTTTGATCACCTTCTATGACTCAGTGGCAAATCTTGTTTGATAGTGTTCCTGTGAAGTGCCTTGGCGTATTTTACTGAGTTAAAGGTGCTATATAAGTGCAAGTTGTTTTTGTTTGCTCATTGTACATGATCAATAAATGCAATATAATCAAATTAAATATCTTCCTCTCCCCATTTGTAACTTTTCCTTGGTATTCTTAGACTCACTAATCACCCTGCATCTGCTCACCATTCCTGAACTGAAAGGGTTGTCAGATGTATTGTGTATTCTGTATTGTGTTCTAATTGGCTTGTGAGTTTGGGAAAGTATTTATCATACCTTCTGGTACCTTCCCTTCCTTTTCTCTGAGCAAGTATTTTCTCTTCCTCCACCACATCTCTCAATGGGACAGTTGCAATCAGGAATTTACCATATATAGAATTATAGGGATGAGTTCAATTTTGCCATTTTGCAGTATGGAACACTGATTAATTTGAAATAAATTATCTAATCATATAAAAGTCATTGAGCGGATTAATAATTCATAGTATAACATATTGGAATTCTGGGCAGGATTTTATGGTGGGCAGGAGGGGATGTGTCCACTGACCGAAAAGTTAGTGGCAATCCCACCTCCGCCGGACCTGGGAATCCAGATTGGATTTTACGGTCCCCTAATTAGTCTTAAGGAAGGATGTCCTGCCTAATAGAGCTCCCGGCCAATCAGTGAGCCGGCAGCTCATAGTACCAGCTGTGCCACGGTCGTGGTGGCCATTGCTGGGACTGCAACCCAGCTCAAGAATGAAGATGGCGGGGAGCACTGGAAAACGGGTGTGTTTTTGGGGCCTTGCCGGGGGCAATCGGTTAAGCGGGCAGGAGGGCATGTTGAGCGTTGGGGCGGTTGGGACTTTGGGGCTGGCCCTCCACCGGGCCCAGGGTGTTCGATCAAGATGGCACCCCCCCCACACCCCCAGGCTGTCAGAAGGCCACCTACTTCTTTCAGGCGGCTCTTCTGAGGCCTCAGCCGCCCACCTGCCAACCATAAAATCCCCGTGGCGGTGGGTGGCGGCCCTTAAGTGGCCGTTAATTAGCCACTTAAGGGCCTTGATTGGCCTAGGGTGGGCGGGCCGTTTCTTGCCACCGCTGCCCTGTGTAAATTGGCGGCGGAGGCGGGAGCGGATTAGGAAGGGACCACCCCGCCCCCCCACCCTGAGCCTCACACTCCATTTTACACCCCCCCAATGCCTGCCACCCCCCTCCCCCGCCCCTCTCCACCAGCCCGCTTTTTTGGGGGGCATAAAATTCTGGCCTGTATGTAGTCTTTACTTAATGACAAAAAGATAGAAAGACATAACATTTATGTAGTGCCTTTCAAGACCTCAGGACATCTCAAAGTGCTTCACAGACAATTAAGTACCTTAGAGATGTAGTCACTGCTGTAAGGTAGGAAATGATGCAGTCAATGTGAGCACAAACAGCAATATGGTGAATGACCAGATTGTCTGTTTTTAGAGATGTTGGTTGAGGGTTAAATATTGGTCAGGAGACAGGCAAGAACTCTCCTACTCTTCTCCAGAATATTGCCATGACATTTTTTCAAGTCCTCGTGAAACAGCAGATGGGACCTTAGTTTAACAAGTCATTCAATAGATGGCACCTCCAACAGTGCAGCAGTGCCTCAATACCATACAGAAATATCAACCTAGATTGTGTGCTCAAGTCTCTGGAGTGGGTCGTAAACTGAAAACCTGCTAACTCAGACGAGTACTGCCAACTGAATCAAGGCTGAGGCAATTACTGTCCATCAAGTATCAAAAAGAACTAATTTGCTTGTACATAGTGCCATATAATTTCATTAGAATGCCCCAAAACACTTTGCAACCAATGAATTACTTCCATGAAGTTTAATCACTGCTGCTATGTAGGAAAATACAGCAGCCAGTTTGCAAACAGCAAGATGTCACAAACAGGAAAAGAAATGAATGACAGCAAAAGAAAAATGCTGTGGTTGCTGGAAATCTGAAATCAAAACAGAATATGCTGGAAACACTCAGCAGGTCAGTCAACATCTGCGTAGAGGAAAACAGTTAACCAATCAAGTTGATGACTTTTCGTTGGAATGACAAACTCATCTGCTTTAGATGGTGTTGAATGAGGAAGGAATATTAGTCATTAGGATGACCCGATGCTTTTCTTCCTATATGCCAGGGGATCGTACCCATCCACCTGAAGAAACCGGCGGGGCCTTGATTTAACATGTTATCCAAAAAATGGTACGGCCTTTGTTATGATTTTAGTACAAAGTAGGAACCCAAAGACTGAACTTTATTTACATTCCTTCTTATATGTGCACATTTTTCTTAACTTTCTTTGCAATATTCTGCTTTTGTAATTTAGAGAACCGTTTAGTAGATCATGCTGAATAAAACATGCTTATCATTGAAACAATGCGACGTCCATTCAGTGTAAAGCCTTTTTGATTGGTAGCACATTTGAGCTGCTGTTTGTTGCCTTATATTTCTTTGTTTCTGCAAATGGCATCACAGAATATACAACATGAAGGATAATGACTGAGGACTGTTTCAAAGCCATTTAGGTACTTATTCCTAAGCTCCAACAGCACAAATAAATTCCCAGGTTCATCTGTCTCTGTCATATGTAATTATATGAATATTGTTACAATCAGTACTGAAAAAGATAAAGAGACTGGATAGGAGATATTGTGCCAAGACAGTTACATTTCATAAGTCACCCATGTATCACGCCTACGTGTTTCTCAATCAGGATGGGAACAGGTAAACATTAATGGTAGCCTCCTTGCTTTGAAGTTACTGTTTTCTATTTGCTTCTTAAGGCAAAATAAATGGAAAGTATTCCAGTATGGACTCAACAGGTTCATATAACAAATGTCTTTTTTATTGATTGCATGGCCCAGTAGTGAAGAAAGTGAAAGGTACTAATTATGTTGATACATGAGCTTGTTTCTTTGCCCTAAAATTTAATAATAAGGGATGATTTAAGAGTTTTGTTATAGCAAATAATTCATTGGTTTCAAGATACTTGATTGGCCAGTTCTCTCAAACTACTTGACAAGTTAATTGAATGCCTGGTGTATTAGAACACTATAAAATCCCTGTCAAATGTTTGTCAAAGAACTAGAGAGTGCATGGAAGCAATACCTTTCCACTGGTCCTTCCTATTAAAGGAAGTGTTACATTAATCAACAATGTCCAGTGTAGTTTTTCAATGCGTTATAATTGCTGAGAAAGAAAACTCAAGCAATAGTTCCAAACCAGCACAACACAATTTGCAACTTCCAGTGAAAAAATGTAAAATCTGTAGCTTTTAGAACAAACTAAATCATTCCACAAATGAAACAATTGGATACAAGCGTTTATTAAGACATAATATCAGGCAAACACTTGTCTGTGGGCTACAAATTAAATCCTAAATTCAACTTGTGAAATAATAGGAGATCAGAGACGATCAAAACCAATTGATTATCAAAATGAATCTGTATAGCCAACCCCTTTGATGAAATTGGGGAGGTATTTGTCAGTTGACCTCTGGTAACATGACAGGGAATTTTAACCCCCAAGAACAGGTAAGTGCAGGTGGGGCTGGGTGGTGGGGAGGGGGGGGGGGGGTGGTGGGTGGAGGGAAGGGGGTGAAAATCTCTGATTTTTGGAGTGCAACCTGGCTCCAACGCACTAAGTTTTAGGTTTATTTGGATGTCGGCGAAGATTTCACAATTGGATGTGGGTGAGCTCTTTTTAAATTCTTTTTAACTTGGCTCCAAACTTAAGTTGGATGGGATAGGATTCCCACGGCTCAGGAAACTGACCAGACAGTTTAAGCTGCAGTTCAGGTGAGAATTTACACTTGCATTGCTCCATCTGAATAAAAGCTCACTTATTGCAGCTGGTGTCTTAGTTCCCTCCGGCAAAGTTTGGCAGAGAGGGCTTGAGTGGATACAACTTTTTTCAACCTTTTGAGAATTTCAAATTGACAAAAAGGTACTTGACAGAAGAGAAAGACCATCACTAACCATGGCAGCAATGATATGGGATAGTACGAGCACTGGAGGGAGGTGCACGGGAGCGAGGTGCATGGGAGAGGAGGCGAAGTCATCGGAGGCACTACCCACATTACAAGGTTAACAGACAGAGGTTCAACGTCCTTCACCTCTCAGAAAGGCAGTGCTTGCACTGGCTGAGGGTGTCAGGTGGCTGTAAACATCTGCAACCACCAACAGGAAGACTTGCTCCCTGTTGGACCTGGCCATGCATTACCTGTGGTTGTGAAAATGACCACTGCCATCAGCTTCTTTGCCTGCTGATTCTTCCAGGCTGCTCCTGGCAACTTATCTAGGATCTCCCAGGCTGCACATAAATGCATAAGGCAGGTAGGTGATAGATGGATTGCTTGCCAGGGCTGCGATTTATGTAAACATTCCCTGTGATGATGACAATGCCCAGAATGTGTGGGTACTTGGATTTGTCTCTCTGGCTGGATTCCTCCAGGTACAGGGTGCCATCGAATTTACACACATGGCAATCTGAGCACCACCATAGCAACCAAGAGTTTTTATAAACTGCAAGCGATATTCTTCCATCAATGTGCAGATGGTGTGCAACTACAAGAAGAGGTTCATGCAAGTCTGCACCAGATTCCCTGGGAGCTTTCATGATGCATTCTTATTTTGGCAGTCCAACGTTCCAGATGTTTTCATTACAGGAAGAAGATTTAAGGGCTGGTTTGTAGGACAGAAGGGATAACCCTTTCAAACTTGGCTCATACAAACATATGAACATACGAATTAGGAGCAAGAGTAAGCCACTCGACCCTTGGAACCTGCTCCACCATTCAATAAGTTCATGACTGAACTGATTACTCTACATTTCTACCTACCCCCGATAACCTTCCACCCCTTTGCTTATCAAGAATCTATATACCTCTGCTTAAAAATATTCGAAGACTCTGCTTACACCACCTTTTGAGGAAGAGAATTCCAAAGACTCACAACCCTCTGAGGGAAAAAAATTCTCCTCATCTCTGTCTTAAATAGGCGACCCCTTATTTTTAAACAGTGACCCCTAGTTCTAGATTCTCCCACAAGGGGCAACATCCTTTTCACATCCACCCTGTCAAGACCCCTCAGGATCTTATATGTTTCAATCAATTCACCTCTTACTCTTCTAAATTCCAGCAGATACAAGACTAGTCTGTCCAATCTTTCCTCGTGACTAGTCTGTCCAATCTTTCCTCATAAAACAGCCTGCCCTTCCAGGTATTAGTCTAGTAAGCCTTCTCTGTACTGCCTCCAATGCATTTACATCCTTCCTTAAATAAGAAGGCCAGTACTGTACACAGTACTCCAGATGTGGTCTCACCAATGCCCTGTATAGCTGAAACATAACCTTCCTGCTTTTGTATTTAATCCCCCTCATGATAAACAATAACATTCTATTAGCTTTCCTAATTACGTGCTGTGCCTGCATAATAATATTTTGTGATTCATGCACTAGGACACCCAGATCCCTCTGCATCTCAGAGCTCTGCAATCTCTCACCATTTAGATAATATGCTTCTTTTTATTCTTCTTGCCAAAGTGGACAATTTCCTACTTTCCCACATGAAACTCCATTTTCCAAGCCTTTGCCCACTCACTTAACCTATCTGTATCCCTTTATAGCCCCCTTATATCCTCTTCACAAGTTAATTTCCGACCTATCTTTGCGTCATCAGCAAATTTAGCAACCATATCTTCGGTCCCTTCATCTAAGTCATTTATATAAATTGTAAAAAGTTGGGGCTCCAGCACAGATCCCTGTGGCACACCACTCATTACATCTTGCCAACTAGAAAATGACCCATTTATGCCTACTCTCCATTTCCTGCCAGCTAATCAATCTTCCTTCCATGCCAATATGTTACCCCCTAGACCATGGGCATTTATTTTCTGCAATAACTTTTGATGTGGCACCTTATCAACTGCCTTCTGGAAATCTAAGTACAATACATCCACTGGTTCCTCTTTATCCACAGCACATGTAACTCCTTCAAAGAACTCCAATAAATTTGGTTAAACATGATTTCCCTTTCACAAAACCATGTTGATTCTGCCTGATTACCTTGAATTTTTCTAAATGCCCTGCTATAACATCTATAATAACAGCTTCCAACATTTTCCCTAAGACAGATGTTAAGCTAACTGTCCTGGAGTTTCCTGCTTTCTGTCTCCCTCCCTTTTTGAATAATATTCACTATTTTCCAATCTAACAGAACCTTCCCTGAATCTAGGGAATTTTGGAAAATTAAAACTAACTCACTAGCCACTTCTTCTAACATCCTAGGATGAAGTCCATCAGGACTCGGGGACTTGTCAGTCTGCAGCTCCAACAATTTGTTATGTACCATTTCCCTGGTGATTGTAATTTTCTTGAGTTCCTCCCTCCCTTCCATTTCCTGACTTCCAGCTAATACTGGAATGTTACTTGTATCCTCAATAGTGAAGACCAATGCAAATTATCTGTTCAATTCATCTGCCATCTCCTTATTATCCATTATTAATTTCCCAGACTCACTTTCTATAGGACCAATGCTCACTTTGTTAACTCTTTTTTTTATTAAATATCTATAGAAACTCTTCCTATCTGTCTTTATATTTCTAGCTAGCTTTCTCTCGTAATCCAATTTTACCTTCCTTATCAATCTTTTAGTCATTCTTTGCTGTTTTTTTATATTCTGTCCAATCTTCTGACCTGCCTCCCATCTTGGCGTAATTATAAGCTTTTTCTTTATGTTTGATACTATTTTTAACTGTGTTAGTTAACCACGGTTGGCGGGTCGTTGGAATATTTATTTCTCATTGAAATGCATCTATTCTGTGTATTCTGAAATATCCCTTTAAATGTCTGCCACTGCCTCACTATTTACCTATCCCTTAACCTAATTTGCCAGTTCACTTTAGCTAGCTCTGCTTTCATGCCCTCATAATTGCCCTTGTTTAAATTTAAAATACCAGTCTTGGACCCACTCTTCTCTCCCTCAAACTGAATGTAAAATTCAATCATATTATGATTGCTGCTACATAGGGGCACCTTAACTATGAGGTCATTAATTAATCCTGCCTTGTTGCTAGTATAGCCTGCTCTCTGGTTGGCTCCAGAATGTATTGTTCCAAGAAATTATCCTGAAAACATTCTATGTACTCCTCATCGAGGCTACCTCTGCCCATCTGATTTTTCCAGTCTATATGAAGGTTAAAATCCTCAATAATTATCACAACGCCTTTCTGAGAAGTTGCCATTATTTCTTCCTTTATACCCCGTCCTACAGTGTGGTTAATGTTAGGTGGCCTGTACACCACTCCCACAAGTGACATCTTGCCTTTATCATTTCTCATCTCTACCCAAACTACTTCTACTCCTGGTCTCCTGAACATAGGACATCCCTCTCTATTGCGCTAATACCATAATTAATTAACAGAGCTAACCCTCCACCTTATCCTAGCTTCCGGTCCTTCCTAAATGCCATGTACCCTTCAATATTCAGGTCCTAATCTATGTCGTCCTGCAGCCATGTCTTTGTAATGGCTATCAGATCGTACTTATTTATTTCTATTTGGGCTCTTAATTCATCTGTTTTGTTTTGAATGCTACGTGCATTCAGATACAGAGCCTTTAGTTTTGTCCTTTTATTATTTTTGTAACTTCTAGCCTTATTTGTTGATTTACTCTTAGATATGTACGCTCTGCCCTTTCCAGTCACAGTCTGTTTATCATTTCCCATATTAATACCTTACTCTCTTGCCTTGTCTCTACTCCTTGATTTACCATATCTTCCCAGATTTGATCCTTTGCCCCCACTATTCAGTTTAAAACCCTCTCCACTTCCCTAGTTAAGCAGCTTGCTAGAACACCAGCCCCAGCACAGTTCAGGTGTAGACCGTCCCAACAGTACAGCCCCAGTACTAGTGCCAGTGCCCCATGAACCGGAACCCACTTCTACCACACCAGGCTTTGAGCCACACATTAATTTCTCTAATCTTATTTGCCCTATGCCAATTTGCACATGGCTTAGGTAATAATTCAGAGATTATTACCTTTGAGGTTCAACTTCTTAATTTGGCGCCTAGTTCCTCATACTGACAATGTAGAACCTCTTTCCTTGTCCTGCCTATGTCGTTGGTACCTACATGGACCACAATGACTGGATCCTCCCCCTCCCATTGTAAGTTCGTCTCCAGCCCTGAGCAGATGTCCCGAACCCTGGCACCGGGCAGGCAACACAGTCGTCTGGACTCTTGCTCTTTGCTGCAGAGAACAGTGTCAATCCACCTAACTATACTGTCCCCGACTACCACTACATTCCTTTTTTCTCCCTCCACTTGAATGGCTTCCTGTACCATGGTGCCATGGTCAGGTTGCTCATCCACCCTGCAGCCCCCACTCTCATCCAAACAAGCTGAAAGAACCTCAAACCTGTTGGACAATCGCAAAGGCTGAGGCTCCTGCACTCCTGCCCTCTGGGTCCCCTTACCTGCCTCAGCTGCAGCCACACTCTCCAGTCCCTGACCACTGACCAAATCAGAAGACTCTCTCCTGAGGGGTGTGACAGGCTCCTGGTACAAAATGTCCAGGTAACTTTCCCTCTCTCTGATGTGTCGCAGTGTCTGCAGCTCAGACTCCAGTTCAATGATTCTGAGCCGAAGCTCTTCGAGCCTCAAACACTTACTGCAGACGTGTTTGCCCTGGATCACACTGGCATCCAGGAGCTCCCACATGCTGCAGCTGTGACACATCACCTGTCCTGCCATCCTTAATGTGCTTTAATTAACCACTTAATTATTTTATTCAATTATTTATTTTATTTACCTTTTTTCATATATTTCATTACGTTTACCATGAGTTCCTTTACTATTTACCAGTAGAAGTTCAAAAGGTAACAATCTCAGGATACTCTTTTGTTCAGAAAATTCTACTGGGAAAAGCAACGCTTTCCTCGTACACAAATATTAGACAGGATTTAAAACCACAAAAGCCAGGCTTCTCCCAGTCAATAGCTCCTCTCATTAACTTATTAATTAAAAATGAATAAATAATGCCATTAATTTCATTTACCTAGCTTCCTTTATAAATTATCCCCCCTCCCTTTTCTTCTAAACCATCTGACACTATTATGCATTCTTTATCAGCAATGCTTACTGTTCCAGGTGGTGTGTAAAATTGCTACTGCCAAAAGCCTTTATTTACCGATCATTACATCTGAAGTCACACGTGCACGGCAGACCAAAGTGTACAAAAGTATTATCCAAACATCCTCCTTTTCCTAAAAAAATGTCTGTTCTTTCTTGTCCTTTCAAATTTGTCTGTCACGACACACGTGTTTTACACATCGGGTTGGATTTTGTGCTAGAGGCAGGGCTCCCAGCACTGGGCTGAAGAATTTGGGGGAACCTTGCGTCGGCCTTTGCACACCCCTCTGGAGCAATCCTCCAGTCTTTTGACCTCAAAGTTTCATGAGCCGGGATCCCCATCCATTTTAACGACAGGGATCCCTGTCCCTCATGGTGGCCAATAAGGGGGCCGGCAGCTCAGCAGTATCAGCAGCACCACCAGGAGCGGTGGTCACTGCCAGTAGTGCAGAAGCCTCGAACTCAGGCCCAGTGCTGGAACCCCGGACCTCAGGTAAGTGAGGTGGGGTTGCCAGCGCCAGCCCAGAAGGCCCCAGAGAGGAGGGGCCGGTGGGGGGTTGTCATGTGGTTCAGGGGGAGGGGGTTTCCGGGGGATAAAGTGGTTCCCAGTGGGGGTCCTCAGTGGGCTACAAATTGCCCATGAAGGAGGGACCCTCCCCCAAGCCCACAAGGAGTGGGCCTCGTGTTGCAGGGCATTCTCCCTGTTTGTTGGAGGAACCCCCCCCCCCCCCCCCCACCCTGCCACTGGAAGATCCCAGCGGTGGCAGGAAGAGGCCTTTAATCTGATGTTAATGTGCCACTTAAGGGCCTCAAATGGCCTCTGGAAGGGAAGGCCGTTGTCAGCCTATCCTGCTCCCGGAAGAACACTTGGTGACAGGGATGCGACTGGCCCTCTGACCCCCGCACCACTCGCCACCTGTCGCAATACTCCATGCACCCCCGCCTCCGACCTTACCTCAGGGGACCATTTAAAATCCCGGCCATAATCTTTAAAGCATTCAGGTCATATTTTGCAGTCAAATATAAGGGAAGGTTTTGCTTGCCCTTATACTGGCACATTGTTCAGTCCTAGACAGCTCAGAGGCAGCCATGAGAAGATGCCCATAATCAATGATATAAGTAGGACTGTGCTGATTGAATGATGATGCTTATGCCATTACCTGATATTGTTCAGCCCCTCCTGGATGTCTTATGATGCATCACTGGAAGGCAGAAGCCCTCTGCCACAATTGAACTAGTCAGTTATCACATTCCTCCCACTGTCCAGACTGCATTCTTCATTGGTTAGTCCAGCATCAAGGAATGGGACTGCATCTTCAACCGTTAACCATGAATAAGCTGAGGATCCATTGTTGGATGAACCACCTTTCAGCAATAAAAGCAAAATACTGTGGATGCTGGAAATCTGAAATAAAAATAGAAGGTGCTGGAAATACTCAGGAGGTCTGGCAGCATCTGTGGAAAGAGAAGCAAAGTTAACATTTCAGGTCTGTGACCTTTCATCAGAACTGACCTGAAACGTTAACTCTGCTTCTCTCTGCACAGATGCTGCCAGACCTGCTGAGTATTTCCAGCACTTTTTGTTTTTATTTCACCTTCCAACAATGTTCTCATGTTACCAAAGAGCACTGACGACAACATCACAAGCACACACGCACAGGGCAAGAGAGAGTGCACAGTCTTCATTGAGGAAGACGACAAAATGCAATAAGGAGCACTTATTTCACTCATGCAGGGACTGCAATAAATTTGTTTACATCTCCATCTTAATTTGTGTTCATTCTGTTACATGTATTTCAAATTAGGAAAAAGTCAACAACAAGTTTACACCATGGCAACAATTTCTGGTGCGACAAAACAAGAAGGGTTTTCCGCTTCACTTCCCTCTGACCCCACCCCTTCTGATCTGACCCCTTGCCGTGTATTCACTATACCCTCTGACCTCCCCCTCTCTGATGCTGAGCGTTCTGTACTCAGCAAAGGTCTCAGTTTTATCCCCTTACGCCCCCACCTCAATGAATTTCGCGCTCGGCATGACGTTGAGCTCTTCTTCCGTCGCCTCCGCCTCCGGGGTCACTTCTTCGACCAGGAGTCCTCCCCCCGACCAGCAGACCCATTCACCCGCCTCCAGCATTCTCCCTCTACCTGGACCCCTCCCCCTGGCCTCTTACCCGCTCTTGATCTCTTCATTGAAAACTGTCGGCGAGACATTGGTCGTCTCAATTTCTCTGCCCCCCTCACTCACTCTAACTTGTGCCCCTCTGAACTTGAGGCACTCCGTTCTCTCAGGTCTAACCCCGACATGGTCATCAAACCTGCAGACAAGGGTGGTGCTGTTGTTGTATGGCGTACCGACCTCTACCTTGCAGAAGCTCAACGCCAACTCACAGACACCTCTTCCTACCTCCCTCTGGACCATGACCCCACCACCGAACATCAAGCCACCGTCCAAAGGAGTGTCACTGACCTCATCTCCTCTGGAGATCTTCCCTCTACAGCTTCCAACCTCATAGTCCCACAAACCCGGACAGCCCGCTTCAACCTCCTTCCCAAAATCCACAAACGGGACTGTCCCGGCAGACCCATTGTGTCAGCCTGCTCCTGCCCCACTGAACTTATTTCTTCCTATCTAGACTCTATCCTTTCTCCGCTGGTCCAGTCTCTTCCCACCTACATCCGTGACTCTTCTGACGCCCTACGTCATTTTGACAATTTCCAGTTTCCTGGTCCCAACCGCCTCCTCTTCACTATGGACGTCCAATCGCTCTACACCTCCATCCCCCACCAGGACGGTTTGAGGGCTCTCCGCTTCTTCCTGGAACAGATGCCCAACCAGTCCCCATCCACCACCACCCTCCTCCGCCTGGCTGAACTTGTTCTCACATTGAACAACTTCTCCTTCAACGCCACGCACTTCCTTCAAGTAAAAGGTGTCGCTATGGGTACCCACATGGGTCCTAGTTATGCCTGTCTTTTTGTGGGATATGTCGAGCATTCTTTGTTCCAGTCCTACTCAGGCCCCCTCCCCCAACTCTTTTTCCGGTACATTGATGACTGTATCGGTGCCGTTTCCTGCTCCCGCCCCGAACTAGAAAACTTTATCAACTTTGCTTCCAATTTCCACCCTTCTCTCACCTTTACATGATCCATCTCTGACACTTCCCTTCCCTTCCTCGACTTCTCTGTCTCCATCTCTGGGGATAGGTTGTCTACCAACATCCATTATAAGCCCACCAACTCCCACAGCTACCTCGACTACACTTCTTCACACCCTACCTCCTGTAAGGACTCCATTCCATTCTCCCAGTTTCTCCGTCTCCGACGCATCTGCTCTGATGATGCTACCTTCCATGACGGTGCTTCTGATATGACCTCCTTTTTCCTCAACCGAGGATTTCCCCCCACTGTGGTTGACAGGGCCCTCAACCGTGTCCGACCCATTCCCCGCACCTCTACCCTCACCCCTTCCCCTCCCTCCCAGAACCGTGACAGGGTTCCCCTTGTCCTCACTTTTCATCCCACCAGCCTCCATATCCAAAGGATCATCCTCCTCCATTTTCGCCACCTCCAGCATGATGCCACTACCAGTCGCATCTTCCCCTCCCTTCCCCTGTCAGCATTCCGAAGGGATCGTTCCCTCCGCGACACCCTGGTCCACTCCTCCATTACCCCCACCACCTCGTCCCCGTCCCAGGGCACCTTCCCCTGCAATCGCAGGAGGTGTAATACCTGCCCATTTACCTCCTCTCTCCTCACTATCCCAGGCCCCAAACGCTCCTTTCAGGTGAAGCAGCGATTTACTTGTACTTCTTTCAATGTAGTATACTGTATTCGCTGCTCACAGTGTGGTCTCCTCTACATTGGGGAGACCAAGCGCAGACTGGGTGACCGCTTTGCGGAACATCTCCGCTCAGTCCGCAAGCAGGACCCTGAGCTTCCGGTTGCTTGCTATTTCAACACTCCCCCCTGCTCTCATGCTCACATCTCTGTCCTGAGATTGCTGCAGTGTTCCAGTGAACATCAACGCAAGCTCGAGGAACAGCATCTCATCTACCGATTAGGCACACTACAGCCTGCCGGACTGAACATTGAGTTCAATAATTTCAGAGCATGACAGCCCCCCATTTTACTTTCATTTTTAGTTATTTTTTCTTCCTTGTTTTTACATTCTTTTTTACATTTTTTACAATCTTTTTTTTTTTGCATTTATTTCATTTCATCTTAGTTTGTTCAGTTTGCTTACCCACTGTTTTTTTTCAGGTTTGCACTTGCTGCTGTTCAATATTCAGTGTATTTACACCTAATCTGTACTAATGCTTTGTCTTTCAACACACCATTAACATATTGTTTGCCTTTGCTCTGTGACCTTTTGGTCAGCTATGTGGCCTGGTCCAATCTACACCTTCTCCTTTGTTATCTCTTGCCCCACCCCCACCTCACTTGCTTATAATCTGTGACTTTTCCAATATTTGTCAGTTCCGAAGAAGGGTCACTGACCCGAAACGTTAACTCTGCTTCTCTTTCCACAGATGCTGCCAGACCTGCTGAGTGATTCCAGCATTTCTTGTTTTTATTTAAGGGTTTAACTATGATTGGTCATTCATTCTATCCTATAAATGTAATGTACAAGCTCTAAACTTTTTCTATTGGTGCTAAGTTGTTTTGTTGGATGTGTGTGTGAGACTTGATATCAGCCAACATATTAGGTCATTTGTCTTGTTGTGTTCAATTTCCTTAATGAAAATGAGCAGCAATCAGCTGCAGAATAATTTTAACATTAAACTCTCAAAATAATGTTTCTGTAACTATCAATGTTACCATTCAGCATTATCATAAAAGCCATCTTGAAAATTAAACTTTTATTTCTGATCACCAAAAATCAGCAAACACAAAATGGAATTCATAGAAAACAAACTGTCAGGTATCAGCTATTCACCACTGCCTACAAAACACAAAATCATTCAGAAAGACTGCTTGCATAAGATTTCGGGAATGACATTTCTCTTCACCAGCAGCACGAAACAGGCTTGCAGTGAATTGGCAGCCAATTTTCACCATGCTAGCTTTTATTTTCCATCGGTTTGGAAAATATTGACAACATTTTTAATTTTAAATCACATAAAAGCGACATTGAGATTAGGAAATGAGTCTCCTAAAAGAGTTTGAACTATCATTCTGTAAATTTCAGTGGAAGGTTGCTCGGGCACGGTGAAAAATTGGCTGCCGATTTGCTATGAGCCCATTCTGTGCTTCGAGCATAGACCAATTTCAGCCCCTTCATGGTCACAAGCAGTAGTTTTTACAGAACAGTGCATTATCGAAGGGATTAACTATTACTCCAATTTTCAGTAATGTGTTGACTGAATAACATGTAGTCCTATGTTCCTTGTGTTATACTGTTCCAGTCAGTTTAGATTGGCAGAATGGCAGATATTAACGCAGATAGGCAGATGTCTACAACCCAATGTGCTTTTTCGCAATTAAAGAGTGATTAAAAAAGCACATAAAGTCAGCAAATATTAACAGTGCAATTGGAACATAGTGCAATGAGGAAATGATTAATTAACCTTCAGAGGAAACAAATTTATATAAATTGTGGATCTCAGATTGCCAATTGCTGTTTGTTTTCTTGTCCTAGTCTGACTTTTGATACGAAAATACTTTATTGTGTCTCATCACAGCATTTTGTAAAAGCTGAATTACATTTTCAGTGTCCCGTTTTCAACCTATCGTCTGAACCAACTATTCTTAAACACTCCATTATGTCTTACCCAGTCCAAACCAAAGAAATCATTTGATTAAAAACAAGAAATGCTGGATTCACTCAGCAGGTCTGGCAGCATCTGTGGAAAGAGAAGCAGAGTTAACGTTTCGGGTCAGTGACCGAAGAAGGGTCACTGACCCGAAACGTTAACTCTGCTTCTCTTTCCACAGATGCTGCCAGACCTGCTGAGTGGTTCCAGCATTTCTTGTTTTTATTTCAGATTTCCAGCATCCGCAGTATTTTGCTTTTAATCATTTGATTAATATATGTGCAGTTTGTAAGCAATTTCTCAAGCATTTTACACAGCAGAAACAGTAACATATGCATTGTTTTACCCCGTTATGGTCTGTAGAATCCTCCAAGAACACAATTTGGACAGTTATGCTGGGACTGCACTTGACGGTGATATATGTCACTTACTCTACTGCGGTATTCTGTAATCTGAGAGGAATGTCTTGGCAGGGGTGTTTATTTCACCCAACCCAATCCCCCCTCCCCTCACTCCAGAATAAAAATTGCATGAGCTCTTTGTTGGGTGCTGATAATATCAATTATTTAAAAATCTGGCTGATGTGACCTTGGGACCCCAAATCTGTACCCCCCATATGGATCCCACTTTAGTTGTGTTTGCCTCCTTTCACTGGGCCAAATAAGCACCACTGTTCCTCTCGGTCTCTAAGAAGCCAAGGTCACTGGAAATCCTAATGTGGAGAGTATCGGCCTCCCTTCCTGCCCTCTCCGAACTGCTGACCTCGTAACATGCAGGCAGCGATGTTGTCCCTTGCTAGGCTTTTCAATTATTTGTTCCATAGTTTGCAGATCTGCTGCCACACTCCGCCAACATTGGGACTGGAGCTTGCAGAAAAAGCGGTGGAATTTTAGCCCCTATTTGATACCGGGCTAACACAATTACCCTAAACAGGAAATTTCACTATATAATGATGTAGTTATCAGGAATTTAGTATCAGTGACCCAAACTAGTTAGCTTTTAAGCAATTGTACTCATGTAAACTTTGATTAAAATGAAATGAGCAAAATCTATATAGCTGTAATTATAAGTGTCATTCCAATGTTTTTTTTTGCAAATTTATTCAGAAATGACTGAAAGTATAAGGATGAGTTCTGATGTCCCATCATCAACCTGAAATGTTAACTCCATTTCTCTCTCCATAGATGCTGCCTGACCTGCTGAGTATTTGCCACATTTTCTGTTTTTATTATAAGTACGACAATTGCATTTGAATTAGATTTCCATAAATAAGACATGTCTGTAACTTGAGTTTGATGTGAGAAAGCAGTACAGTTTTATAGTAAGAAAACTGTTTTCAAGAGATCAGTGCTCAGAGATGATATGCGCTATACGTTACAGTCAAGTGAGGAGGGGTCGAAGGGCTTCCTCTTTTCCCCCTTATTGTTTGACCACAACTTGTTTAATTCTTTCTTAAAGTAGATGTACTGGCCAATTCAGTAGGTGCTTGATTACTTACTTGCTATGATCATAACAAGGACCAATCTGACAAGTTTTCTTGAGATAACAAAGAAATAGGTTAACTTTATTGTACCTAAATCAAACCAATAAAAATAATAAACAATGCACCAACTTTCACTCACAAACACATACTGGAGGTCTACATACACACAAATAAGTTACAGAGTGGGGAAAGGTAGATTGGTTGAGTTAGAGTCCATAAAAAAGTATACAGTCTGTGACGTTTGGTGATTCAGCTGACTTCTCGCTGAATTCAGTGGTCCTGAAGTTTTTAGTTTGAAAAGGTAGGTGACTGGTTCAGTCTTGGAGATAGCGATGTGGATTATTTCCTCCAACAGGTTTTCTGATTGTAGCTGAAGTATGCAAAGGCGGTCAGTCAACAAGCAGGATTTGAAAGCTTTCAAGCTGGAATGGAGAGAGAGGGACCCCCACTTAGAGTCTGCTCATGTCAGAGTCCAGTTGCTTCTCCTCTGCTGCAGAGAAAACACCAGCTTAAAACCACAGATGGGGAGGGGGTTGTCACATGACAGTCACTCATTCAAACAGAGCAGTTAGCATTATTTCTGTGCCTGTTGAAAGAACAGGTAGTTCCTTTAAACTTCCTGGGTCTTGGCTCTTGCTGGGAAATGCACAGACATTTCGTCTCCCTCCTCACAGTCCTTTGCAATGTAGGATATAGTGCAGCAAACTAGGTCATCATCTTAAGCTGAAAAGATGACTTTGTTGGCAGCTTGCCTTTTAAAAATGTCTTTTAAAAATAAACAAATTCAAGTCTCCAACCAGTGGCTGAAAGAAAATTATCGCTCAACAAAACACATTGGCATAACATATATTTCATAATTTTTCAGAAAATCATGATTATACTCAATGATACACCAATATATGTGTAGCCTTCAGTAGTGAAGAACAGTATTCAACAAAGGTCGTCATCTTAGAGAACAAAGGACTACCACCAGAACTATCTACTGCTGTGTTGTTTACTAACCTAAGAAGAAGAAAAAGAAAAGATGACTTACTGACTGACTGACTGACTTACATAGATTCATACATACATGCATTTATATACCTTTCATGACTTCAAGCACTTTAAAGCCAATGAAGTATACATTTTCATGTGTAGTCATGTGGCAATGCATGAGATGTGGCATCCTGTTTGCACACTGCAAGTTTCCACAACTAGCAAGATGATGATCAGCACATTGGGTTAGGGCACAGTGTTACCCTGTTAGCAGCACAGCATTACTTCAGTGTTCAATCATAGAGCTGCACATATTGCAGTCCAGTCAACACATAGTCATAGAGTCGTACAGCATAGAAACAGGCCCTTCAACCCACCGCGTCCATGCCGACCATAATGCCTATCTACACTAATCCCATCTGCCTGCATTAATTCCATATCCCTCTATGCCTTGCTCATTCAAGTACCTGTCCAGATGCCTCTTAAATGTTGCTACTGTTCCTGCCTCCACCATCTTCTCAGGCAGCTCATTCCAGCTACCCACTATTCTTTGTGTGAAGAATTTACCCCTTTGATCCCCTTTAAACCTCCTCCCTCTCACCTTAAATCAATGCCCTCTAGTTTTAGTCACCCCTATGATGGGAAACAGACTCTGACTATCTACCCTATCTATGCCTCTCATAATTTTATATACCTCTATCATGTCCCCTCTCAGCCTCCTTCGCTCCAGGGAAAACAGACCCAGCCTATCCAATCTCTCTTTATAACTCAAACCCTCCAAACCAGGCAACATCCTTGTGAATCTTTTCTGCACCCTCTCTAGCTTAACACATCTTTCCTGTCGTGCAGTGACCAGAACTGCACACAGTACTCCAAATGCGGCCTAACCAACGTTATGTACAACTGTAACATGACGTCCCAACTCTTGTACTCAATGCCTCGGCCAATGAAGGCAAGCATGCCATATGCCTTCTTCTCCACCCTGTCTACCTGTGTTGCCACATTCAGGGAACTATATACTTGCACCCCAAGGTCTCTCTGCTCAACAACACTCCCCAGGGCCCTGCCATTCATTGTATATGTCCTGCCCTGGTTTAACTTCCCAAAATGCATCACTTCACACTTATCTGCATTAAATTCCATTTGCCAATCCCTTGTCCACTTTCCCAGTTGATCTATATCCTGTTGTAACCTTAGACAATGTTCTTCACTGTCCACTATACCATCAATTTTGGTTTCATCTGCAAACTTACTAATCATGCCCCCTACATTCACATCCAAGTCATTAATATATATGACAAACAACAGAGGGCCCAGCACCGATCCCTGCGTCACAGCACTGGTCACCGGCCTCCAATCTGAAAAACAACCCTCCACTACCACCCTCTGCCTCTTATCACCAAGCCAATTTTGTCTCCAATTTGCTAGCTCACCCTGGATCCCATATGTGCGAACCTTCTGGACCAGTCTACCATGCGGGACCTTGTCAAAGGCCTTGCTAAAGTCCATGTAGACAACGTCCATCGCCCTGCCCTCGTCAATGCTCTTGGTCACCTCCTCGAAAAACTCAATCAAATTCGTGAGACATGATTGCCCATGCACAAAGCCATGCTGACTATCCCTAATCAGACCATGCCTTTCCAAATGCATATAAATCCTGTCTCTCAGAATCCCTTCCAATAAATTTCCCACCACTGACGTAAGGCTCACCGGCCTGTAGTTCCCTGACTTATCCTTGCAGCCCTTCTTAAATAAAGGCACAACATTAGCTATCCTCCAGTCTTCCGGTACCTCACCCGTGGCTAACGATAATACAAAAATCTCTGCCAGGGCCCCAGCAATCTCCTTCCTTGTTTCCCATACCATCCGAGGATACACCTGGTCAGGCCCTGGGGATTTATCCACCTTAATGCGCTTCAAAACCTCCAACACCTCCTCCTTTGTAATGTTAATATGCCCCAGGATATCAGTGTTCCCTCCCTTGAACTCACTAGCTTCCATGACCTTCTCCATGGTAAATACTGATGAGAAATATTCATTTAAGACCTCGCCCCTTTCCCGTGGCTCCACACGTAGGTTGCCATACTGATACTTAAGGGGACCTACTCTCTCCCTAGCTACCCTTTTACTCTTAATATACTTATAGAATCTTTTAGGATTCTCCGTTATCTTATCTGCCAGGGAAAACTCATGGCCCCTTTTTGCACTCCTAATTTCCTTCTTAAGTGTAGTCCTACATCTCCTATACTCCTAGAGGGACTCACTTGATCCCAGCTACCTATACCTGACATATGCCTCCTTCTTTGTCCTGACCAGACCCTCAATATCCCTCGTCAACCAAGGGTCCCTAAACTTGCCAGCCTTGCCCTTCCATCTAACAGGAACATTCCGGCTCTGAAATCTTCCTATCTCACTTTTAAAAGCCTTCCACTTGCCAGACGTCCCTTTACCTGTAAACAGCCTCTCCCATTCAACTTTTGTGAGTTCCTGTCTGATGCCATCGAAATTAGCCTTCCCCCAATTTAGGACTTCAACCTGAGGACCAGTCCTATCCATTTCCATAACTATCTTGAAGCTAATAGAGTTATGGCCATTGGTCCCAAAGTGTTCCCCCACTGACATATCAACCACCTGCCCATTTTCAATTTCCTAAGACAACAGGAGTTGGTTTGAAATCACTGGTTTTACACTGGGAGTTTTGTACCATATTTGATGAACTGTGAGCATAATGGAGTGTGTATATCATAGCATAATTAAAGCATAAATAAGATTACTAATTTAGTGTCAAACTGGGGACAATTTCATTCTGTGGAGCTTGGAAGTGGGTTGATAGTACACAAATTAATGTCATGCCAGGCCCCTAAAACCAACAGAGGACACTTGCAGTTGAACAATTGTGACTCGATTGAAGCCCAGCTTCCAGCTGTAAAAGGACAATGGTACCAAAGAGCTCTACCATTCAGTTCCTATATGTTATAGCTTATATTTTATTAAGTCAGAGAATATTTTAGTAAAGTGCTACTGTTCAATATGAGTCACATTTTGAAAATAACTACAACTGTAAAATCATCTTAATTGATAATTTTTCTCAAAGTTCCTTTAAATAATTTATCATGAACGATTGTCCACAAATTGTGTAGATAATAACTAATGACCGAATTAATGATTTTTTTTAAATTCATTGATGGGATGTGGGCGTCACTGGCCAGGCCAGCATTTATTGTCCATTCCTAATTGCCCTTGAGAAGGTGGTGGTGAGCTGCCTTCTTGAACCGCTGCAGTCCATGTGGGGTAGGTACACCCACAGTGCTGTTAGGAAGGGAGTTCCAGGATTTTGACCCAGCGACAGTGAAGGAACGGCGATATAGTTCCAAGTCAGGATGGTGTGTGACTTGGAGGGGAACTTGCAGGTGGTGGTGTTCCCATGTATTTGCTGCCCTTGTCCTTCTAGTTGGTAGAGGTCACGGGTTTGGAAGGTGCTGTCTAAGGAGCCTTGGTGCATTGCTGCAGTGCATCTTGTAGATGGTACAAACTGCTGCCACTGTGCGTCGGTGGTGGAGGGAGTGAACGTTTGTAGATTTCATTATTGATCACAATAACGAGCTGGGAATTTGATTGACTACCCCTGCAATTGTCTCTTCCTCAGAAAGTTTAAAATCTTTTTCCCCTTGGGGGCCATTTGGACCCCAGAGTCCTAGTGCTGAGAACAATAAAGATCAGGGAGGTGAATTTCGTTGGGGATTTTCCCAGATGGCTGCCGTAATGTCAGTGGACATGCCGTGGAAACAATGGAAAAATGGCAAGAAAGGCATCTTTCATGGATTTTCACAGCATCTCCACTGAAATTATAGTGGATAAGCAGGAGAACCCCCCAAGAAATTTCACCCTCCAGAACAGACAATCTTGGCAAGTCTGGATGTTTTGATTACACCTCAAACAAAAGGAGCAAGTGGTTTGGATCTGGAATTCACTGCCTGAGTGTGGAGGCAGATTCAATTGTGGCTTTCAAAAGGGAATTGGATAAGCATCTGCAGATAAAAAAAAATGCAGGGCTAAGGGGAAAGGGCGGGGGAGTAGGAGTCGCTGAATTGTTCTTGCGGAGAGCTGGCACGGACACGACAGGCCAAGTGGCCTCCTTCTGTGTTGTAACCATTCTATGATTTTAAGATCTGCCGGGAATGTCATTGGAACCTCCTCTTTGTCCCCTCTATCTTCCTTAGCAGATCGGCAGAAACTCTGTTTACGTAATGTATTCAGGGGTTCGGATGACCTTGCGCCAAAGTTATGGCAGCCAATCAGAAGAACCTTTGAGGAATGTGCCAATGCATTGCACATAGCTGTCTAAAGAACAGTACTCATCTTGGGAGAAACAAAAGGAAAAATGGCAAGGGAAGTGAAAGGTTAAAATGTCAATTGATCTAAAGGATTCAACTAAAGAACAGTAGATATTAACAATCGATTTAGGACAGGTAAAAGAGAAGCTGATTAAATATTTATCAACAATTCAATTAAATTGAATGTCATAATTACAATCCACTCATTCAATGGAATTTCATGACTAGAAATATTGGGCTAGGATTTGCTGTCTAAATAATGATAAGTTTAATGTGGATGTTGTTTTTAGTGTGCAAGTTGTCCAGTAATTTGTAGTGAGGAAAATACACCCCAAGTTGCGAATTGCCACAAAATTGTTGGATGATTTGAACTAATCCACCATTAGCCTGGCGAAAATGGCAGTTTGCTCTCAGCATCTCTGTGAGTTTCAAGAAGTTGCGGCATTTGATCATTAATTACCAGTTAAACTCGCCGCAGAAAATTAGGACTGGTACTTTAAAGTGTAAGGAACCTTTTTATGATGAGATTTATGTTCCTCCGATGTTGCTAATCCTCTCTGGCCCAGAAAGTGAATAATCCAAATTGTGGCATCTCCTTCCTACAGTAAATTGTTCTCAGAAGTTTTTTTTGTTAAATTTAATATGTAAAATTTAATTTCCTACTTTTCCTTTATCTTTTTTCTCTTTCAATCCAATTTTTCTCTTCTGTATTTTTCTTTCTGCATCTGATTTGACTCCAATTCACACTATTTTCTTCCCTGTCATTCCTCTCTTTCTTTCTCAGACTTTAAATTGCGTTGGTAAAAGTGACAGAATCTTGGTCCCATCATTCACCTACGTTCGCTGTGCTGTTATCAGCTTGCACTTCCACCAATTTGCAAAGCAAAATTTTTTCTAGCTGAAGGGGGAGGGGAAAAGTGTAGCTAATGGGGCACACACCAAGCAAATTCGGGCCATTTTTCTTTGTAGATTATGAGATAGCATTACGTGCTGCATAATATTACTACACCATAAAGCATGCTACTTCAGAGAAAAGGAGGAATACACAGTGATTTATCTGTGAAATAAATGAGTATGAATAGTAATCTCAAAAATAGTAGATTGGTCAAGCAATATAATGGTCCAAATGTATGAATGATACCTGTAGTTTTCTGAAGATATAGGATTGAAATTGTATTTTTCTATTGTTAATCAACTTCAATATAAAGTTCATTTTGCAAAAAGAAGCAAAAACCTTTCAGAATGTACGGTCTGCTTCTGATATGTGTTATGATTTTCAATGAAGAGGCTCTGTGCTGACATTGCATTGACAACCCTGGCAGATGTTGTTGAACTGTGGTCCAACAATGACAGTGGCCTGATAGTATTTGACAAGCTGACATCAGGCTTTGTGTCTGTTAGCCAGTACATATCCATTGCAGCATTATACCAGTTCATTTTACTTTAAAGCAGAACTGATAATATCTGTAGTAGCAGTTATTATAACAGTAAATTTGCAGAGAATTGTTGCAGCAAAGCACTAACTTCAGAATTTTATGCTTTGAAGCTTCTGCAAGACACTCGTCTGATTCCAGTTGGACTTAGACCTAGTTTCTGTTAATACAGACAAGAACCACATCACTAAAGTACTTTTTAAATTGCATTTTATTGTACAAAAGGATGAATGGGGAAAAGAGCTCCTAAATCGCTTTGGAAAGCATTTCAAACCTTTAACATGGTAGGTGCTCCAGGGACCACAGTAGATCATTTAGGTAATTAGACATCACTACTCTAAACTACTTTCACAAGGTCATAGATGCCAATAATCTAACACTGAGTGCTTAAAGCAGTGAAGCACAACGGGTGCAGGCAATCTATATTATTGGGCACTGAGGCCTGTTGTGTGCAGTTGTACATAATGCTGTATAAAATAATGGACAGGTACTTGTGGGGCTGCAGGTTTATTAAGCAGGTGACACTAGGCTCGTTAACTTAAGCTTTAAATGCTTTCAGTGCCAAATGCCTTAAAAATAATGAGGTTCTTGCCCCATATTATGCTTTTAGAACCAGAACAGCACTGTTGGAGTTCAACGTCCATATAAAATAGGTGCTGGCTTGGTTGGCCTGTTCAGCAATGTTGACACTTGTTCATTACATGGGAATCTGCTTGTTAATTATATTAATTGGATGCCTGCTGATCCAACAGTTTCATTGTTTATTTCAACGTGTCCTTGGCTTTCACTACAGTAGCTATTTAAAGCTCTACCCAACAACCATGTGCATGTTAGCTAAGGGAAGTGTAATTGATCTTTGCCTAAGTAGGGGCTATGGATAACCCAATGGCCATCAGTCTGTGGTTCTAGAGGAGGAAATGCATGTAAAGAGAAAGGATCAAGTAGAACCTGTCAATGGTGTCCAGAATTATTGTCGTCTGTTGCATCTTATACAACTTTGTCCTGCTTAGTGACCTTATAATGGAACATCTAGGAGGCAACAGCAACAACAATCAAGGGCCAAGATAATCCTGACCATGAGACAGTAGATTTGTCTGTACAAGGAACCAATCACTCAGCAAGAGTTGTGAGGCAGTCTGTAGTAGATGACACATTTAGTTAAATTCCTGAACGTTATGAGGCCAATAATCTTGCCTCCAAAGCATCACATCCATTGATGCCAGCTGTACATCAAAACTCTCCCATGAATATAATAACATTTCTCCCTTAACTGCATTGATAGAAACATAGAAAATTTACAACATAGAAGGAGGCCATTTGGCCTATCATGTCTGTGCCAGCCAAAAAAGAGCTATCCAATCTAATCCCACTTTCCAGGTCTTGGCCCGTAGTGCTGTAGGTTTGGGCACCTCAACTGCATATTTAAGTATTTTTAATAGGTGATGAGGGTTGCTGCCTCTATCACCCTTTCAGATGGTGATTCAGACCTCCAACACCCTCTTGGTGAAAAAATGTCTCCTTAATCCTCCCCAATCCATCCAGCCAGTACATATCCATTGCAGCATTATATCAGTTCATTTTACTTTAAATCTATGTACCACGATTATTGGCTTCTCTGCTAAGGAAAATAGCTCTTTTCTATACATTCTATCTAGGCCCCTCATTTTTTTTATACATCTCATTTCAAAAGAATTGTAAGGACATATTAGAGTATCAACTACACAAATAATTATTAATTTTGTGCTAAAAAAACGTTTGTGGTGCATTCATGTTCATGAGCTTCATCACATTGCTTAGATGGTATAGAGAGTATCTTTTACTTTTTAACCCTTTCTAACCCTCTACATGTTTCCTCGGTTTTAAAAAAAAGGTCTGCACCTGAAATGTTAACTGTCCTTTCTCCAGACTGAAGTTGACAGATCTGCTCTGTATTTCCTGAATTTTCTGTTTTTACCATACTTGCACTGCTTGGCTCGCACTCCAATTCAATGGAGAGAGGATTCTGCACGTACATCAATAGACACAGACACAGAGTTCCTTTCCTAGTGGGCAAAGTTAAAATTAGCAGGCAAAATTCTGTTTGAAAATTTAAATGAACACTAGTTGGTCAAACAAATGCTCAGAAAGTGTAAGGCACACCTGGGCACATTTTCAACATGGTACCCAAGTAATACAGGAATAACAGGTCCAGGAAGTCTCACACTGCTTCTCGCCAGAGTCAGACCCGCTTCACTATGATGGGTAAATGGTAAGGCACAAGCATCCTAAGATATGGTTCATTCTCTTTCACATGTGGGAGTGCTGTAAAAGGCAGCACGACTGTAACACAAGAACTGCAAACATATAATCATTTCGCACTAAGTGGTACAGCATCTGGGATGTGGTATCAGCTGGCAGCAGCACTCATAATATTTCCTGATACTGCAGTTGAGTGAGGGGAGGGCAGAGTTTTGGGTATGCCTACTCAACACATATCCATGGAGCCATTGCACTGGATTCTTAACTGCCGAAAAAATATCTTCTGATTGATAAGAGCTGTCAGCTCTGTTCACTATTAAAAATGAAAAGCAGATAAAATAGGCCACCTTTGTAAAGCTTTTTAAACTTTAGTAATAAAAATTTGGAAAAAAAAATCTACTGAACAACAGCAACGGATATACTGCAGGAAAAAGAATTCTCTCAGAGGGTTGTGCGACTTTGGAACTCTATGCCTCTGAATGTGGTGGAGGCGGGGTCATTGAATATTTTTAAGGCGGAGGTAGATAGATTCTTGTTAGGCAAGGGAATCAAAGGGGGTAGATGGGAGTGTGGAATTCGAAACACAAACAGATCAGCCATGATTTTATTGAATGGTGGAGCTGGCTCGAGGGGCCGAATGGCCGACTTCTGCTCCTAATTCAAAGAACAAAGAACAGTACAGCACAGGAACAGGCCATTCGGCCCTCCAAGCCTGCGCCGATCTTGATGCCTGCCGAAACGAACACCTTCTGCACTTCCGGGGCCCGTATCCCTCTATTCCCTTCCTATTCATATATTTGTCAAGATGTCTCTTAAATGTCGCTATCGTATCTGCTTCCACCACCTCCCCTGGCAGCAAGTTCCAGGCACTCACCACCCTCTGTGTAAAAAACTTGCCTCGCACATCCCCTCTAAACTTTGCCCTCGCACCTTAAACTTATGTCCCCTAGTAACTGACTCTTCCATCCTGGGAAAAAGCTTCTGACTATCCACTCTGTCCATGCCGCTCATAGCTTTGTAAACCTCTGTCATGTCACCACTCCACCTCCGTCGTTCCAGTGAAAACAATCCGAGTTTTTCCAACCTCTCCTCATAGCTAATGCCCTCCAGACCAGGTCACATCCTGGTAAATCTCCTCTGTACCCTCTCCAAAGCCTCCACGTCCTTCTGGTAGTGTGGCGACCAGAATTGCACGCAATATTCTAAGTGTGGCCTAACTAAGGTTCTGTACAGCTGCAACATGACTTGCCAATTTTTACACTCTATGCCCCGACCGATGAAGGCAAGCATGCCGTATGCCTTCTTGACAACCTTATCCACCTGCGTTGCCACTTTCAGTGACCCGTGGACCTGTACGACCAGATCTCTCTGCCTGTCAATACTCCTAAGGGTTCTGCCATATACTGTATACCTCCCACCTGCATTAGACCTTCCAAAATGCATTACCTCACATTTGTCCGGATTAAACTCCATCTGCCATTTCTCCGCCCAAGTCTCCAACCGATCTATATCCTGCTGTATCCTCCAACAATCCTCATCATTATCCGCAACTCCACCAACCTTTGTGTCGTCCGCAAATTTACTAATCAGACCAGCTACATTTTCCTCCAAATCATTTATATATACTACAAACAGCAAAGGTCCCAGCACTGATCCCTGCGGAACACCACTAGTTACATCCCTCCATTCAGAAAAACACCCATCCACTGTTACCCTCTGTCTTCTGTGACTGAGCCAGTTCTGTTTCCATCTTGCCAGCTCACCTCTGATCCCGTGTGACTTCACCTTTTGCACCAGTCTGCCATGCGGGACCTTGTCAAAGGCTTTACTAAAGTCCATATAGACAACATCCACCGCCCTTCCCTCATCAATCATCTTAGTCACTTCCTCAAAAAACTCAATCAAATTAATAAGACACGACCTCCCCTTCACAAAACCATGCTGTCTCACGCTAATAAGTTTGTTTGTTTCCAAATGGGAGTAAATCCTGTCCCGAAGAATCCTCTCTAATAGTTTCCCTACCACTGACGTAAGGCTCACCGGTCTATAATTTCCTGGATTATCCTTACCACCCTTCTTAAACAAAGGAACAACACTGGCTATTCTCCAGTCCTCTGGGACCTCACCTGTAGCCAATGAGGATGCAAAGATTTCTGTCAAGGCCCCAGCAATTTCTTCCCTTGCCTCCCTCAGTATTCTAGGGTAGATTCCATCAGGCCCTGGGGACTTATCTACCTTAATGCTTTGCAAGATACCCACCACCTCCTCCTTTTTGATAATGAGATGACTGCGACTATCTGCACTCCCTTCCCTAGGCTCATCATCCACCAAGTCCTTCTCCTTGGTAACTACTGATGCAAAGTACTCATTTGCCACCTAGCCCATTTCCTCTGGCTCCATGCATAGATTCCCATCTCTGTCCTTGAGTGGGCCAACCCTTTCCCTGGTTACCCTCTTGCTCTTTATATATGTATAAAAAGCCTTGGGATTTTCCTTAATCCTGTTTGCCAATGACTTTTCATGACCCCTTTTAGCCCTCCTAACTCCTTGCTTAAGTTCCTTCCTACTGTCTTTATATTCCTCAAGTGCTTCGTCTGTTCCTAGCCTTCCAGTCCTTACAAATGCTTCCGTTTTCTTTTTGACTAGGCTCACAATATCCCGTGTTATCCAAGCTTCCCGAAACTTTCCAAACTTGTCTTTCTTCCTCACAGGAACATGCTGGTCCTGGATTCTAATCAGCTGACGTTTGAAAGACTCCCACATGTCAGATGTTGATTTACCCTCAAACAGCCTTCCCCTAATTTAGCACCTTCACCCGAGGACTACTCTTATCCTTATCCACAAGTACCTTAAAACCTATGGAATTATGGTCACTGTTCCCGAAATGCTCCCCCACTGAAACTTCGACCACCTGGCCGGGCTCATTCCCCAATACCAGGTCCAGAATGGCCCCATCCCTAGTTGGACTATCTACATACTGTTTCAAGAAGCCCTCCTGGATGCTCCTCACAAATTCTGCCCCATCCAAGCCCCAAGCACTAAGTGAGTCCCAGTCAATATTGGGGAAGTTAAAATCACCCACCACTACAACCCTGTTACCTTTACATCTTTCCAAAATCTGTCTACATATCTGCTCCTCTACCTCCCGCTGGCTGTTGGGAGGCCTGTAGTAAACCCCCAACATCGTGACTGCGCCCTTCCTATTCCCGAGCTCCACCCATATTGCCTGGCTGCATGACCCCTCTGAGGTGTCCTCCCGCAATACAGCTGTGATATTCTCCTTAACCAGTAATGCAACTCTCCCCACCCCTTTTACATCCCCCTCTATCCTGCCTGAAGCTTCTAAAACCTGGAACATTTAGCTGCCAATCCTGCCCTTCCCTCAACCAAGTCTCTGTAATAGCAACAACATCATATTTACAAGTACTAATCCAAGCTCTAAGTTCATCTGCCTTACCTGTTATACTTCTTGCATTGAAACAAATGCACTTCAGACCACCAGTCCCGCTGTGCTCAGCAACATCTCCCTGCCTGCTCTTCCTCTTAGTCCTACTGGCCTTATTTACTATGTCCTCCTCATTTACTTCACTAGCTGTCCTACTGCTCTGGTTCCCACCCCCCTGCCACACTAGTTTAAACCCTCCCGAGTGACGCTAGCAAACCATGCAGCCAAGATATTAGTGCCCTTCCAGTTTAGATGCAACCCGTCCTTCTTGTACAGGTCCCATCTGTCCCTGAAGAGAGCCCAATGGTCCAGATATCTGAAACCCTCCCTTCTACAACAGCTGCTCAGCCACGTGTTTAGCTGCACTATCTTCCTATTTCTAGCCTCACTGGCACGTGGCACAGGGAGTAATCCAGAGATTACAACCCTAGAGGTCCTGTTTTTTAACTTACTACCTAACTCCCTAAACTCCCCTGCAGGACCTCATCACTCTTCCTGCCTATGTCATTGGTACCGATGTGTACCACAACCTCTGGCTGTTCACCCTCCCCCTTCAGAATGCCCTCTGTCCGCTCAGAGACATCCTTGACCCTGTATGTATGTTTGTATGTAGGAAGACGACATGGTCAGTGGAGTGGACCACCTTTCTGAGGGGAAAACAAGGTGGCAAATGGAGTATAATGTGGGGAAATGTGATGTTATTCACTTTGGTAGGATGAAAAGAAAAACTGAACATTTTTCAAATGGTGAGAAACTAGTAAATGCTGGTATTCAGAGGGATTTGGTTGTCCTTGTACCAACAACAGGAAAGAAAGGAAAGGAAAGATAGGAAAAGAAGGAAAGGGGAAGGGATGGCAGGTTTGATTAAAGAGAACACTGCAGTGCTTGAGAGAAAGGATGTGCCAGAGGGGTCAAGGTGAGAATCTATTTGGCTAGAGCTGAGGAACAAAAAGGTGCAATTACATTGCTCGATGCAGTCGATAGGCCACCAACCAGCGGGAAAGATTTGGAGGGACAAAATTGCAAGGAAATTACAGAGAGGTGCAGGAAAAATAGAGTGGTTATATTGGGGGACTTTAAATATTCAAATATGTACTGGGATAGTAGGTTGTACAAAGGGCAGAGAGGGGTAAGAGTTCTTAGAGTGTGTTCAGGACAATTTGCAACAGCAATATGTTTACAATCCAATGAGAAAGGAGACAATGCTAGCACTGGTTCTTGGGAATGAAATGGGCCATGTGGATTAAGTGTCAATAGGGGATCAATTAGGGGAGAGTGATCATTGTATCATAAGGTTTAGGGTGATTATGGAAAAGGACAAGGAACAATCCAGAGTAAGAATAATTAACTGGGGGAAAGCCAACTTCAATGGGGGAAGAATGGATCTGACCAGATAAATTGGAATCAAAGGTTAGTAGGAAAAATGGTATCTGAACAATGGGCTGCCTTTAAAAAAGAGATAGTTCAGGCACAGTCAAGGTATATTCCCATGAAGGGAAAAGATAGGGCAAACAAATCCAGAGCTCCCTGGATCACAAAGGAGATAGAGATCAAGATGAAGAAGAAAAAGTGTGCGTATGACAGATGTCAGGTGGATAATACAAATGAGGACCAGGCTGAATATAGAAGCTTCAGAGGGGAAGTGAAAAAGCAAATAAGAGAAGCAAAGAGAGAGAATGAAAAGAGACTGGCAGCTAATATAAAGGGCAATTCAAAAATCTTCTATTGGCATATTAATAGTAAAGGCGGTAAAGGTAGGAGTGGGTCCGATTCGGGACAAAATAGCGATCTATGGCTGAGGTATTACATGAATACTTTGCATCTGTCTTTACCAAGGAAGAAGATGCTGCACAGGTCATGGTGAAAGGGAGGTAATTTAAATACTTGAAGGGTTTAAAATTGATAAGGAGGAGGTATTGGATAGGCTTGCTGTACTTAAAGTTGATAAGACACCAGGACCAGATGAGATGCATCCAAGGAGTAGCAATAAACAGGTCTGTCTTGCATTGGCAGGCTGTGACTAGTGGGGTACCGCAGAGATCAGTGCTTGGGCCCCAGCTGTTCACAATATATATCAATGATTTGGATGCGGGGACCAAGTGTAATATTTCTAAGTTCAGGGATGACACAAAACTAGGTGGGAATGTGTGTTGTGAAAAAGATGCAAAGCGGCTTCAAGGGGATTTGGACAGACTTAGTGAGTGGGTAAGAATGTGGCAGATGGAATATAATGTGAAAAAATGTGAGGTTATCCACTTTGGTAGGAGGAATAGATGTGCAGAGTATTTCTTAATGTTAAGAGATTAGAAAATGTCAGTGCACAAAGGGACCTAGGTGTCCTCGTCAAATAGTGACTGAAAGCTGACGTGCAGGTGCAGCAAGCAATTAAGAAGGCTAATGTTATGTTAGCCTTTATCACAAGAGCATTTGAGTACAGGAGCAGTGAAGTCTTGCTTCAATTGTATAGAACCTTGGTTAGACCGCACCTGGAATACCATGTGCAGTATTGGTCCCCTTACCTTAGGAAGGATATTATTGCCATAAACGGAGTGCAATGAATGTTCACCAGACTAGTTTCCAGGATGGCGGGACTGTCCCTGAAGAGAAATTGGGGAAACTGGACCTGTATTCTCTAGAGTTTTGAAGAATGAGAGGTGATCTCATTGAAACCTACAAAATACTTAAAGGGAAAGACAGGGTAGGTGCAGCTAAGATGTTTCCCATGGTTGAGGAGTCTAGAACCAGGGGACACAATTTCAAAATAAGGAGGAAGCTACTTAGGACAGAGATGAGGAGAAATATTTTTACTCAGAGGGTTGTGAATCTTTGGAATTCTCTACCCCAGAGGGCTGTGGAAGCTCAGTCATTGAGGATGTTTAAAGCAGAGATTGACAGATTTCTAAATACAAATGACATAAGAGGATATGAGGATAGTGTGGGAAAAAGGCATTGAAGTGGAAGATCAGCTATGATCGTATTGAATGGCAGGGTAGGCTCGATGGGCTGAATGGCCTACTCCTGCTCCTATGTTCCTTTGTTCCTATACTGAGGGATGTGCGAGAAATAGGAGAATACACCAGATAAATGTGTGGCTGGAGAGATGGTGCAGGAAGGAGGGCTTCAGATTTCTGGGGCATTGGGACTGGTTCTGGGGAAGGTGGGGCCTGTACAAGCTGGACAGTCTGCACCTGAACAGGTCTGGGACAAATATCCTTGCAGGAAGGTTTGCTAATGCGGTTGGGGATGGTTTAAACTAGCTTGGCAGGGGGATGGGAACCTAAGTGCAGTCTTAGATAGGACAATTTCAGGACTGAGAACAGGAGACAGAAAATTAGTGAGTGACTCCGAGAGACAAAAGAAGCAAAAGTTAAAAAGTGTGCAGCACAGAAATTTGGCAGTGGTAAAGGGTATTTACTTAAATGCAAGGAGTAGAGTAAATAAAGCTGATGAGCTGAGGGCAGAGATAGACACATGGCAACGTGATATCGTTACTATAACGGAAACTTGGCTGAAAGAGGGGCAAGAATGGCAACTCAACATCCCTGGATATAGAGTCTTCCAGCAGGATAGAGAGTGAAATAAAAAAGGAAGGGGTGTAGCATTATTAGTTAAGAAATCAATAACAGCTTTGAGGAGGGAAGATATGCTAAAACAACGGGGCAGCCACACTACTAGGAGTGTACAATAGACCCCCAAATAGTGAGAGGGAGGTAGAAGAACAAAAATGTAGGCACATTTCTGAGTGCAAAATCTATTAGGCAATAATAGTTGGGGATTTCAACTATTCAACTGGGATACAAACAGTGTGAAGGACAGAGGCGACAAAATTCTTGAACTGTGTTCAAGAGAACTTTTTTAGCCAGCACATAACAAGCCCAATGAGAAGGGGCCCAATACTAGATTTAGTCTTCAGTAATGAAGCTAGGCAAGTGGAGGAAGTGACCATTTTGGAAATAGTGACCATAATACAGTAATTTTTATCATAATCATGGAAAAGGACAAAGATAAAACAGGAGTAAAAGTTCTAAATTGGGGGAAGGCAAATTTTAAGAAACTGAGAGGTGACCTGGCGAAAGTGGACTGGATGCAGCTACTGGAAGGAAAATCAGTGGCAAACCAGTGGGAGGCATTCAAAAGCGAGATTCTACAGGCACAGTGTAGGCATGTCCCCACAAAGTTAAAGGGTGGTACTGCCAAATCTAAAGCCCCCTGTTTATATGGAAGCTAACAGGGTAAGGTAATGCAGAAAAAGAAAGCTTACAACGATCACAAAAATCTTAATACTTTAGAAAGCTTAAAGGAGTATAGAAAGTGCAGGGATGAAGTAAAAAAGGAAATTCAAAAAGCAAAGAGAGGACATGTAAAATTATTGGCAGGTACAATCAATGAAAACCCAAGATATTTTATCAGTGCATTAAGAGCAAGAGGATAACTAGGGAAAGGGTAGGGCCTATCAGAGATGTACAAGGGAACTTATGCGTGAATGCAGAATATGTGAGCGGGTTCTTAATAAGTTTTTGCCTCTGTCTTCACAAAGGAGAAGGTTGATGTTGACATTGTTGTTAAAGAGGAGGAGTGTGAAATATTAGATACAATTAGCATAATGAGAGAGGAGGTACTAGAGGGTCTCACATCCTTGAAAGTGGATAAATCACCAGGGCCAGATGGATTGCATCCCAGGTTGTTAAAGGAAGCCAGGGAAGAAATAACGGATGCGATGAGGATCATCACTAGATACAGGAGAGGTAGGCCAGACGATTGGAGGTCTGCGAACGTTGTACTATTGTTTAAAAAGGGTGCAAGGGACAAGCCAAATAATTATAGACCGGTCAGTCTGACCTCAGTAGCAGGTAAATTGTTAGAATCAATTCTGAGGGACAGGACAAACTACCACTTAGAAAGGCATGGATTAATCAGGGATAGTCAGCATGGATTTGTTAGAGGAAGGTCATGTCTTACTAACTTAATTGAGTTTTTTGAGGAAGTAACAAAGAGGAATGATGAGGGTAGTGCAGTGGATGTGGTCTACATGGATTTTAGTAAGGCATTTGACAAGGTCCCACATGGCAGCCTGGTCAGTAAAATGAAAGCCCATACGGGGGAATGTGGCAGATTGGATACAAAATTGGCGCTGCGACAGGAAACTAAGGGTAGTAGTTGAAGGATTTTTTTTTGAATGGAAAGTTGTTTCCAGTGGTGTTCCACAGGATCAATGTTGGGTTCCTTGCTGTTTGCGGTATATATTAATGATTTGGACTTAAATATGGGAGGCATGATTCGGAAATTTGCTGATGACACAAAAACTGGCCGTGTAGTTGATAGTGAAGAGGATAGCTGTAGACTCCAGAAAGATAACAATGGTTTGGTTGAGTGGGCGGAAAAGTGGTAAATGGGATTCAATCCAGAGAGCTGTGAGATAATACATTTGGGGAGGGCAAATAAATCGAGGGAATACACAATAAACGGGAGGATATTGAGCGGGGTAGAAGAAGTCAGAGACCTTGGAGTGCATGTCCACAGGTCCCTGATGGTGGCAGGACAGGTAGATAGAGTGGTGAAAGAGGCATATGGAATGCTTTCCTTTAGTGGCCGAGGTATAGAATAAAAAAGCAGGGATGTAATGCTGGAACTGTATAAAATGCTGGTGAGGCGGCAGTTGGAGTATTGCGTACAGTTCTGGTCACCACATTACAGAAAGGACATAATTGCTCTGGAGAGAGTACAGAGGAAATTCTAATGTTGCCAGAGCTCGAAAGTTGCAGCTATGAGAAAAGACTGGATAGGCTAGGGTTGTTTCCTTAGAACTGAGGAGGCTGAGGGGTGACTTAATAGAGGTGTACAAAATTATGAGGGGCCTAGATAGAGTAGACAGGAAGGACCTGTTTCCCCGACAGGAGAGGTCAACTACCAGGGGGCACAGATTTAAAGTGATTGCTAGATAGATTAGAGGAGACATGAGGAAAAACTTTTTCACCCAGAGGGTGGTGGGTGTCTGAAATTCACTGCCAGGAATGGTGGTGGAGGCAGAAACCCTCAATTCTTTGAAATGATACCTGGACCTGCACCTGAAGTGCTGTAACCTGCAAGGCTATGGACTAGGTGCTAGAAGGTGGGATTAGATTGGGCGGCTAGTTTTTTTTCTTTCAGCCGGCACAGACAAGATGGGCTGAATGTCCTTCTTCTGCACCATAATTTTTCTATGGTTCTATGGAGAGTGGAAATTGCAGAGCCACTAGTCATAATTTTCCAGTCTTCCTTAGATTTGGGGGCGGAGAATTGCAAATATTACACCCTTGCTCAAAAAAGGGTGTAACGATAAGCCCAGAAACTACAGGCCAGTCAGTTATAGCTTATAGAACATAGAACATTACAGCGCAGTACAGGCCCTTCGGCCCTCGATGTTGCGCCGACCTGTGAAACCATCTGACCTACACTATTCCATTTTGCAACATGGATACAAAATTGGCTGAGTGACAGGAAACAGAGAGTAGTGGTTAATGGATGTTTTTCAGACTGGATGAAGGTTTTTAGTGGAGTTCCCCGAAGGTCGGTGTTAGGACCCTTGCTGTTCCTGATATATATTAATGGTCTAGACCTTGGTGTACAGGGCACTATTTCAAAATTTGCAGAAGATACAAAACTTGGAAACATTGTGAACTGTGAGGAGGATAGTGTAGACCTTCAAAAGGACATAGACATGTTGGTGAACTGGGCAGACAAATGGCAGATGAAATTTGGTGCAGAGAAGTGTGAAGTGATTCATTTTGGGAGGAAGAATGCAGAGAGACAATATAAAATAAGGGTGCAATTCTAAAGGGAGTGCAGGAGCAGAGGGACCATTGAATCATTGAAGGTGGCAGGACAGGTTGAAAGAGTGGTTAATAGAGCATACAGTATCCTAGGCTTCATTAATGGGGGCATAGAGTACAAAAGCAGGGAAGTTATGTTTAACGTATAGATCACTGGTTTGGCCTCAACTGGAGTATTGTGTCCAGTTCTGTGCGCCATACTTCAGCAAAGATATGAAGGCATTGGAGAGAGTACAGAAAAGGTTCATGAGAATGGTTCCAGGGATGAGGACCTTCAGTTATGTGGATAGATTGGAGAAGTTGGGACTGTTTTCCTTGGAGAAGAGATGATTGAGAGGAGATTTGATAGAGGTGTTCAAAATCATGAGGGGTCTGGACAGAGTAGATAGGGAAAAACTGTTGCCATTAGTGGAAGGATTGAGAACAAGAGGGCACAGATTTAAGGTAATTGGCAAAAGAAGCAATGGCGACATGAGGAAAAACTTTTTCACACAGCAAGTGGTTAGGATTTTCTGCCTGAGAATGTGGTGGATGCAGGTTCAATCAAGACATTAAAGAGGGAATTGGATTGTTATCTGCAAAGGAAGAATGTTCAAGGCTACGGAGAGAAGGCGAGGAAGTAGCACTAAGTAAATTTCTCTTACAGAAAGCCAGTGCAGACATCATAGGCTGAAAGGCCTCCTTCTGTGCTGTAACAATTCTGTGATTCTGAACACAGAAAGTTAACATACAAATACAGCAAGCAAATAGGAAGGTATATGGTATGTTGGCCTTTATTGCATGTGGGTTGGAATACAAGAGTATGAAAGTCTTACTGCAATTGTACAGGGCTTTGGTGAGACCCCACCTGGAGTTCTATATAAAGGTTTGTTCTCCATACCAAAGGAAGGATATAATTGCCTTAAAGAGAGTGCAACAAAGGTTCACTGCATTGATTTCAGCGATGAGAGTGTTGTCCTATGATAAGAGATTGAGGAGAGTGGGCCTATACTCTGTGGAGTTTACAAGAATGAGCGACAATCTCATTGAATTGTGTACAGTTTTGAGAGGGATTGACAGTGTAGATGCTAATCGGCTGTTTCTCCTCGTTGGAGAGTCTAGTACTGCAGGGCACAGTGTCAAGATAAGGGGTCGGCCATTTAGAATTGTAATGAGGAGAAATTTCTTCACTCAACTGGTAATGAATCCTTGGAATTCTCCACCCAAAAGATGTTCAGTCGATGAGTATATTCAAGGCTGATAGATTTTTGGATTCTAAGGGAATCAAGGGATATGGGGATCAGGCAGGAAAGTGGAGTTGAGTTTGAAGATCAGCCATGATTATACTTCAAGTCTTGTATTTGGAGGGAAGTGTAAAAGAAAATAAAAAAGGCAAAGAGAGTGTATGAGAAGAGACTGGCAGCTAACACAAAAGGGAATCCAAAGGCCTTCTATAGCATTATAAATAGAAAAAGGGTGGTAAGAGGAGGAATGGCGCTGATTAGCGACAAAAAAGGGATCGAAGCATGGAAACAGAGGGCAAGGCTGAGGTACTAAATGAATATTTTGTATCTGTCTTTACCAAGGAAGAAGATGCTGCCAAAGTCATAGTGGAAGAGGAAGTAGTTGAGATACTGGATGTGCTAAAAATTGATAAAGAGGAGGTATTAGAAAGGCTGGCTGTACTAAAGTTGATCAGTCACCATGACCAGATGAGATGCATCTGAGGATGCTAAGAGAAGTAAGGGTGGAAATTGCAGATGCACTGGCCATATCTTCCAATCCTCCTTAGATACAGCAGACTGGAGAATTGCAAATGTTAAACCCTTGTTCAGAAAGGATAAACCCAGCAACCATAGGCCAGTCAGTTTAACCTTGGTGATGGGAAAGCTTTTAAAAACGATAATCTAGGACCAAATTAAGTCGCTTGGACAAGTATGCATCAATTAAGGAAAGCCAGTATGGATTTGTTGAAGGCAAATCATGTTTAACTAACTTGATTGACCTTTTTGATGAGGTAACAGAGAGGGTTGATGAGGGTAAAGTTGTTGATGTGGTGTACATGAACTTCCAAAAGGCGTTTGATAAAGTCCCACATAATAGGATTGCCAACAAAGTTGAAGTTCATGAAATAAAAGGAACAGTGGCAGCATGGATGCAGATTTGGCTGAGTAACAGGAAACAGAGAGTAGGGGTGAACGATTCTTTTTCAAACTTGAAGAAGGTATCCAATGGGTTCGCCAGAGATTGGTATTGAGACTGCTGCTTTTTTGCTATATATTAATGACCTAAACTTGGGGTGTACATGGCACAATTTCAAAATTTGCAATAACACAAAACTTGGAAGTATTGGGAACTATGAGGAGGATTCTGATAGACTGAGACAGGCTGGTGGAAAGAGCGGAGACGTGACAGACAAAAGTTAATGCAGCCAAGTGTGAAGAGTTACATTTTGGTCAGAAGAACAAGGGGAGGCAATATAAAAGCAAGTGTGCAATTTTAAAGGTTTGGTGGGGTGGGGGGGCTGCTGTGGTGCAGGAACAGAGAGACCTGGGGGTATATGTGCATAAGTTATTGAAGGCGGCAGGGCAGGTTGAGAAAGCAGTTAATAGTGCATACGGGATCCTGGGCTTTATAAATAGAGGCACAGAATACAAAAAGCAAAGCAGTTATGATGAACCTTTATAAAACACAGGTTTAGCCTCAATTATAGTATTGTGTCCAATTCTGGGCACCGCATTTTAGGAAGGATGTGAGAACTTTAGAAAGGATGCAGAAAACATTTGCGCAAATGGTTTCAGGGATGAGGGACTTCAGTTACGTGGACATATTGGAAAAGCTGGAGTTGTTCTCCTTAGAAAAGACAAGGCTGAGAGGAGATTTGATAGAGGTGTTCAAAATCATGAGGGGTAGAAGGAAACTGTTCCCATTGGAAGGGTCGCGAACCGGAGGAGACTGATTTAAGGTGATTGGCAAAAGAAGCTTTGGCGACATGAGGAAGAGCTCATTTAGGAGGCGAATGGTTAGGATCTGGAATGCACTGTCTGAGAGTGTGATGGAGGCAGATTCAATCATGGCTTTCAAAAGGGAATTGGATTAGCACCTGAAGAGAAAAAAGCTGCAGGGCTACAAAGAAAGGGCAGGTGAGTGGGACTTGCAGAGCTGCTCTTGCAGAGTGCTGGCACGGACATGTTGGGCTGAATGGTCTCCTTCTGCACTGCAATCATTCTTTGATTCTATGAACATATTCTAGAATCTTGCAAGCAAGGAAACAAACTTTGGTAAACACTTTTATGTGTAAGGTTCCTGCTTCCTATTTGACAAGATATCTATAGTAAATGTGGAAGTTCACTTAGTAACTCTGGTACAATTTATTTTTCACTAAGTATAATTCTGTTGCGGTTTACTAGTGAAATCTTCATCTAAACATGTTGTTTGGATCTTCATGCCAATGGCACAACCAACTGTTTATTCTTGAAATAATGATGATGCAGTGCTTTGAGAAAAGGAAATCCAGATGATACAAAAATCATTAATAAACCAACCAGATTCTCTAAGTTGTTGCTACAGTATTTACATCACCGGTAATGAATTGCTCCATGTTTTGGCTTCTTTGCACATTATGGCTGTCCTCCCTTATTAAAAATGTCCTCACTTTGTTCCTAGAGGCTATTGATACTTTTAGCATCTAGCCATTAAATCCACGGTTGGATGGACAAACTTTTGACTTTTATAATTGTGTTAATAGCTTGAGAAGCATTAAAAGTTCATTACTGCAATACATTCTGATTGGATATTTTCAATTCTTGCCAATGAATTCACATTCTTAGAAATCATACATTTCAGAAGCACATGTTCCTGTGGATTGGTTGTTTTGTGAAGAGGTAAGATAACTCTCGAGCTACAGGGAAGAATTTTCATTCTGGGGTTACGTGCATTGCGAGCAAGTCCAGCAATTGTTGCCTGTCCTTAGTTTCCCTTGAGAAGATGATGGGCCTTTTCTTGAACCTCTGCAGTCCATGTGATGAAGGTGCTCCCACAATGCTGTTACCGTGATATATGTCCAAGAACAGTGATATATGTCCAAGTTGGAATGGTGAGTAACCTGGAGGGGGAACATCCTCACTTGCTGCCCTGTCCTTCTGGGTGATATTGGTCACGGGTTAATTTTTTACTACCAACCTCATCCAACAAAGCCCCCAGAACTGATGGAATTCGACCCAAAGCCTTGAAGCAATGTGGCCCTGCCCTATACACCAAGCTCCATGTTATTCATGGCCTGCTGGGAACAGGGCAGGATTCCACGGGATCTTCGTGATTCCATTATCATCACCTTGTACAAAAGCAAAGAAGAAAAATCAGACTGCTCCAACTATCCTGAGATCACCCTTCTTTCTATTGCTGGGAAGACCCTGGCTAGAATACTTCTGAACAGACTTGTGCCTACCATTGCGTCTCCCAGAGAGATTTGTGTCTCCCAGAGAGCCAGTGTGGTTTCAGAGCAAACAGAGGCACCACAGACATGGTATTTGCACTCAGACAATTACAAGAAAAGTGTTGTGAGCAAAACAAAGGCCTGTACATCACTTTCATAGACCTCACCAAGACATTCGACACTGTGAGCAGAGATGGGCTTTGGAAAATCCTTGAAAAACTTGGATGCCCACCTAGCTTCCAGGCATGGTGAAGTAGTTTCATGAAAATCAGTACAGACAAGTCAAGCAAAACAGCGACCTCTTGAGTCCCTTCCATATCTCCAGTGGCGTAAAGCAGGGATGTGTGCTGGCCCTGACCCTATCCACCATCATTTCAGCATGATGCTGCAGCAGGCAATGGAAGACCTTAAGGAGGGAGTTTACATACACTTCCGGACCGATGGAGGCCTTTTCAACCTTAGGCATCTTCAGGCTCACATAAAGACACAAGAAAAAAATCATCCATGAACTTCTTTTCACCGATCACTGTGCTCTCCTGGCCCACAGTCAGTCAGACCTGCAACGTACAACAATGCATTTTTCTGAGGCGGCATAACTCTTCAGACTAAAAATCAGTTTAAAGAAAACTGAAGTCCTGCATCAGCCTGCACCCCAAGAAGAATATAGACCACCAAGCATTGTCATTGAGGGAACCGAGCTGAATGCTATCAAGCAATTTACTTATTTGAGGAGCGTCATCTTGTTTGATGCCACCATAGATAAGGAAGTGGACAATAGGCTCTCAAAAGCAAACAAACTATTCGGCAGACTGTACTTGCATGTGTGGAGCAACCACAGCCTCAGAGCACAGAGCAAACTCAAAGTGTACAAAACCGTAGTCCTCGCCACCCTTCTGTTTGGCTCCATGTCATGGGTTCTATACCGCCGTCATGTATGCCTTCGAGAGCGATTCCAACAGCGCTGCCTCCGCAGCATCCTCAAGATCCGCTGGCAGGAACGCATCACAAAAATTGAAGTCTTGGAAACAGCCAACATCACAAGCATTGACACCATCCTACTGCAAAGCCAACTGCGTTGGGCGGGTCACATTGTCTGGATGGACGACAGTCGCCTGCCCAAGCTTGTATTGTATGGAGAGCTGACCACGGGTAACAGGAACAGAGGGACCCCATGCAAAAGTTTCAAGGACTCCCTGAAGAAGTCCCTCTCTGTGTGCCACATTGACCATTGCCAATGGGAAGTGCAGGCCAAAGATCCGTGATATCCTGGCGATGCTACATCAGGAGGGCTACAGATACCTTGGAGACTGAGTGAAGAACCAGCATGAAAGAGAAAAGGAGGAGAAGGATAGATCCAATTGCCCCCAGCTTACACTTACACTTACACTTGTACCTGCTGTGGGAGAATCTGCCAGTCAAGGATAGGCCTGACCAGCCACCAGTGGACCTGCAACCGACGATAACAACCTTCCCAAAATCTTCATCCGCAAAGAAATGCCAAGGTCACCAGTCTCATCCTTAATGAATTTGAAGTCAGGTCCATTACATGTGTTAGGACAGTGCATCCCACAAAGAATTTATTGCAGTTCTAGATTAGTTGGAGGTCTCACTGTTCTGCAAGTTTGAGTGAACAGGGCATCTATAGCATTCAGCTACACAGGATGGGAAGAAATCTTTCATCTATGACATCTGAAAAACTATTGTATTTCTGCTAGAGCTCCTGGGTAAACAAGCCTAGAATGCCAGAGGCAGTCTAATAAATGTGCAATATGCATTGCTTTAGAAAAAGTATTCTAGTGCATGCTTGGTAGTCACACGGTAATTGAGTTAGCAAATGCCATTTCAGATTTAAGATTTATTTCAATATATATGCCCACAGCACTAGACAGGCACATTTATTTTGATACAAAATTCTCCCATCCTTGCAACAGATGGAAAAAAATCAATAATACTATTTTATTTCTCACCTACATCTAAGTTGCGAGTAATCTTTCAACACTTTCACGACTGTGGTAACATTTCTTTAACAGTTCCAAAAATACTATATAGTATCACACTACACCATGCACCTCATCCACAATGGTGGTTAAGCTGTAAGAAAGAGGGGCAAAGTGGAAGTGAGGTGGTTTCCTGTAGATATCTGCTCAACCTGGGATTTTGTGGCACACATCCCAATGGAAAAAGTCTGAAAGAAAGTCCCTTACCTCAGCCCAAACTATTGCCTGAAGAATGAAATATTATTTTGGAGAAGAAGCCTATAAGAGGTGAAGAAAAAAAGAACCAGAAATTAGGGGAGGATTGCAGAATCTTTGTTTGGTCAGCCAGGTCTCTGACAATCTTCAATTCAAACTATTAAGAAATCTACATCCCCTTAGCTAGATGTCAGGTGGATAATAAACCTGAAAACCAGGCTGAATATAGAGGTTCAGAGGGGAAGTGAAAAAGTAAACAAGAGAAACAAAGAGAGAGTATGAAAAGAGACTGGCAGCAAAATAAAAGGGAATCCAAAAGCCTTCTATGGGCATATTAATAGCAAAAGGGTGGTAAAAGGTGGAGTAGGCCCAATTAGGGACCAAAAAGGGGATTTACACATGGAGGCAGGGGACATGGCTGAGGTATCAAATGAACAATTTGCATCTGTCTTTACCAAGGAAGAAGATGCTGGCACAGGTCATGGTGAATAAGGAGGTAATTGAGACACTTGAAGGCTTTACAATTGATAAGGATGAGGTATTGAATAGCCTAGCTGTACTTAACGTTGATCAGACACCAGGACCAGATGAGATGCATCCAAGAATATTGAGGGACGTGAGAGTGGAAATTGCAGAGGCTCTGGCCATAATTTTCCAGTCTTCCTTAGATTCAGGGGTGGTGCCAGAGGACTGGAGAATTGCAAATATTACACCCTTGTTGAAAAAAGGGTGTAAAGATACACCAGCAACTACTGGCCAGTCAGTTTAACTTCAGTGGTGGGGAAACTTCTAGAAATTATAATTCAGGACAAAATTAATACTCACTGGGGCAAATGTGGGTTAATTAGGGAAAGCCAGCATGGATATGTGAAGGGTAAATCGTGTTTAACTAACTTGTTGGAGCTTTTTGATGAGGTAACAGAGAAGGTTGATCAGGGTAATGCTGTTGATGTGGTGTGCATGGACATCCAAAAGGCATTTGATAAATTGCCGCACAACAGAAGTGTGAACAAAGTTATAGCTCATGGAATAAAAGGGACATTAGCACCATGGATACAAAATTGGCTTAGTAATAGGAAACAGAGAGTAGTGGTTAATAGAAGTTATTTGGATCGGAGGAAGGTTTGTAGTGGAGTTCCCCGAGAGTCAGTGTTAGGACCTTTGCTGTTCCTAATGCATATTAATGGCCTAGACCCTGGTGTACAGAGCACAATTTCAAAATTTGCAGATGATATGAAACTTGGAAACATTGTGAACTGTGAGAAGGTTAGTGTGGAACTTCAAAAGGACATAGACAGATTGGTGGAAATGAGGGACAAGTGGCAGATGAAATTTAATGCAGCGAAGTGTGAAGTGATTCATTTTGGTAGGAAGAATGCAGAGAGACAATATAAAATAAAGCGTGCAATTCTAAAGGGGGTGCAGAAGAAGAGGGATCTGGGTGTATATGCGCATAAGTCATTGAAGATTGCAGGACAGGTTGAAAGAGCAGTTAATAGAGCATACATTATCCTAGGCTTCAATAATGGGGGCATAGAATACAAAAGCAAGGAAGTTATGTTAAACATATATAGAACACTGGTTCGGACTCAACTGGAGTGTTGTGTCCAGTTCTGGGTGCTAAACTTTAGCAAAGATGTGAAGGCATTGGAGAGAGTGCAGAAAAGATTCACGAGAATGGTTCCAAGGGATGACGAACTTCAGTTATGTGGATAGATTGGAGAAGTTTGGACTGTTTCCTTTGGAGAAGAGAAGATTGAGAGGAGATTTGATAGAGGTGTTCAAAATTATGAGGGGTCTGGACAGAGTAGATAGAGAAAATGTTCCATTGGTGGAAGCATCGAGAACAAGAGGGCACAGATTTAAGGTAATTGGTAAAAGAAGTAACGGCGACATGAGGTAAAACTTTTTCACACAGCGAGTGGTTAGGATCTGGAATGCACGGCTTGAAAGTGTCGTGGAGGTAGGTTCAATCAAGGCATTCAAGAGGGAATTGGATTGTTATCCAAAAAGGAAGAATGTTCAGGGCTCTGGGGAGAAGGGGGTGGGGGGTGGAATGCGGTGAGTGGCACTAGATAAACTGCTCTTTCACAGAGGCATTGCAGGCATGATGGGCTGAATGGCCTCCTTCTGTGCTGTAGCATTTCTGTGACCTGTGGGAATTCAGTTTGCGTACGCTCTCTCTAAAGGGACACATTCCTGTTACCTATGTCTAGAAATCTTAGGTGCAGGTTTACAAAGTCAAGGGTTGGGCATTCCCAAGTATGCACAGAGTTACTGCTGGAGTTTAACCAGGGCAGATCACTTATATGTTGCCTTCTCCTTATTGAGCTTCCAATTTAAGCTTTGGCCTGTCTGGTTACCTAGAACAGAGTGAGAAGAATAATGGTTGCTAGTGGCAGGTTTACACCACCAGGTTCATTAGGAAGCAAGGTTAGCTTTTTTTTATAGTTCCTGAGATGTGGACTTTGTTGGTTTACCAAGTCTGTCATCGGAGGCTGCTTTGTTTGTGAGCTTCCATCACCAGGCTTGTCATCTTCAAGTTACTTAACCACAAAGAGACTTCACCTCCCTCCCCTATCAAGGAGTTTAGACACCAGTTGCATATTCTGTTTGATTATGCTGCAGGGCTCCATAGCATCTGATAGATGTGGTGTGATAGCTTAAAGAAACATTTTCACTCAGTATGATAGAAGCCACAATTGTACTCTGGATCACTGAGGGTACAATTATCTCAAATATAATCCCAAATACAATCCTTAGAGAAAGTCCACTTTGGAGAGAGATTGCAGAACTCGGTGGTACAGAGGGCTCTGGGTGTCCTGATATATGAATCACAAATTGTTAGTGTGCAGGTACAACAAGTGATTAGAAAAGCAAATGGAATGTTGGTGTTTATTGCAAGGGCGCTCGAGTATAAAAGTAGGGAAGTTTTACTGCAGCTGTACAGGACCTTGGTGAGACCATATATGGCGTACTGTGTGCAGTTTTGGTGTCCTTATTTGAGAAAGGATATAATTGCATAGAAGCAATTCAGAGAAGGCTCACTCGACTAATTCCGAGGATGAACGGCTTATCTTATGAAGAAAGGTTGAACAGGTTGGGCCGATATCCATTGGAATTTAGAAGAATAAGAGATGATCTTATTGAAACATATAAGATCCTGAGAGTTCTTGAAAGAGTGGATACTGGGAGGTTGTTTCCTTTTGTGGGGAAGACTGGAATTAAGGGACACAGTTTAAGAATAAGAGGTCTCCATTTTAAGACAGAGATAAGGAGAATTGTTTTTCTGACAGAAGGTTGTTAGTCTGTGGAGTTCTCTTCCCAAAAAGCAGTGTAGGATGAGTCATTGAATTTATTGAAGGCTGAGTTAGATATATTTTTGATAGACAAGGGAGTCAAGGGTTGTGGGGAGGTAGACAAGTAAGTGGAGTTGAAACCACAACCAGATCAGCCATGATCCTATCGAATGGCAGAGCAGGCTTGAAGGGCTCAATAGCCTACTCCTGCTCCTAAGTCCTGTGCTCCTAAAAGTATCCACGGTAAGTCATTAGACAATTGAATGAATGAGGGTTTGGCCACACTTCCCTTGAAATTTGGGTAGTGAGGTAGCTCTGAAAGAAATTTCCAGGCTATTATGTTTCTGACAGACTTTATAGATTAAGTTAGTTCTGCTCATCATCTTGAACAATGAGCTAACCACTCTCTGGCCCAAGTCCAGTTTTTAGTCTTGCATGGCTCAAGAGAGGATCTGAAATGGGATGATTGGCTGGTTCAAGGGGCGTTGTCCCAATTGTTGTAATGACCCTGGGTCTATCAGTGGTGGTAGAGGGTCTTGTAATAGCTTCTACACTCTCCATTTTGGGTCCTTCTTACCTTCTTAATCTCTGCCGAAAGCCTGATCTTCGGGGCACTTCTGCCCTTTAACTGCCTCCTTTGGGATGTTGCACGATAACAACAATAATTATATTTTTATAGTGCTTTTAACGTAATGAAACATCCCAAGGTGCTTTACAGGAGCATTACAAAATAAAGTATGGCACTGAGCCACAAAAGGAGATATTAAGTTAGATCACCAAAAGCTTGGCCAAGGAGGTAGGTTTTAAGGAGTATCTTAAATGAGGAAAGCAAGGTGGAGAGGCAGAGAGGTGTATGGAGGGTACTCCAGAGCTTTTGACTTAGGTAACTGAAGGTGCGGCCACCAATGGTTCTACACAAGAGTTAGAGGAGTGCAGTTATCTTGGAGGGTTGAGGGGCTGGAGAAGATTACGGAGATAGAGAGGGGTGAGGCCATAGAGGGATTTGAAAACAAGAATGAAACTTTTAAAATCGAGGCATTGCTTGACTGAGAGCCAATGTAGGTCAGCGAGCACAGGGATGATAGGCAAATAGGATTTGGTGCAAGTTAAGACACGGGCAGCAAAGGTATGAATGACCTCGAGATTACGGAGAGTAGAATATGGAAGACCAGCCATGAGTGCATTGAAATAGACAAGTCTAGAGGTAACGAAGGCATGAATGCATTTCAGCAGCAGATGGGCTGAGTCAGGGGCCAAAATCCAGCACTGTTACGGAGGTGGAAATAGGTGGTCTTAGTGATGGCACAAATATGAGGTCGGAAGCTCATCTCAGAGTCAATTGTGACACCAAGGTTGTGAACAGACTGGCTGAATCTCAGAATGCTGCCAAGGAGAGGGATGGAGTCGGTAGCTTGGGAAAAGGATTTGCAGCCAGGCGATGATGGACCTTGGCTTGATTCTCACTGGGTTAGAGTTCTAGTGGTGTTGATGGGACTGGCAGGATCTTTCCCCACCAGAATACCACCAAGTGGAAGATAATCCTGGCCAATACATCTTAATTTATCTTTGCAACAGCTCTTTGCTCTATAACCATACCAACTACCTGCACAGAAAAAATAATGGGGGTATATTTTACAATTCTACGAGAATCAAACAATGCTAAATTATGACATACACAGAAAGAAACTGCCATTTTTAACCTTTGTATCAGAAAACACTGAGGTAATGCCTAACACATTATGGTGAAGAGAATCTGGATTATATTGTTAATAGTACTGTGGAGAAACATATGGGCCCCAGTTTTAACTGTGAGCCAGTTTTCAGTGGGTGAGCAGCTATTTAGAGTTAGAATTAGAGTCAGATTGATGATTGACACTTTATATCAGAAGAGAGAAAATTGAGCAAATGTAAGTTAGGTCTTTTTTTTGGGTCATCGATGGATAATTGATGTAAATTCAAAGGAAAATTTGTCTTTGTGGATCTTAACTTTCACCAGTTGCTGTAATGGGAAGTACCCTCGTATGTCTTTCTTAATAATGAGTAGAATTTGTTCCATACAGTTAATATAGTATGATCAATCACTTTGCACTAGTTTTAGTAAGAATGCATACCCTGAAATAAAACAGATCCAAATGGTATGTTGGTGACCTTTTCAATGCTTTTCCTCAGAGGATCTTAATATTCACAAATAAAATGGCGAAGAAAGAATAAAGAAAGCAAAAGGTACTCGGGAATAATTGAAGCGTGTTGTAAATATAAGGAAAAGTATCAGTGAGGAATTTCACCCTACCCTTCCCAGCAGGAACAGAACGGGAGGGCCTTTAAAATGTAACATTCTGCCTTACCGCCCATTCCCACTGGAATCCTGCTGGCCACTATTTTCACTGGTCACTGCAATTCGGTGGCTGAGGCGCCAGCTGGAAACAGACAGGAGCCTCATACATTGATGCAAATAGGAGTTGCATTACGTCAATGGGATTAAACTGGGTCTGGGCAGGGCAGGAAGCTGCCGGGGCTTTCCCACCAGGTGAAGGTAGGTTGCCAGCTGTCAGGAGATTGAAGAAGCTCTCTATGGAAATCTCCTCTGGACACCACAAGGAAATTCACGGCTACACCTGCCCCAGATAGGCATCCCCTCCCCAACGTTCATCCCACAAGTTCCTCACCAAAACCCTTCCTCATGACTTACCACTACATTAGGAGGCACAGTAAGTGGTGTAGATGGGAGCAGGATGTTACAGGGTAATGGTATCGGAGATAATGCTTTTTTTTCGTGATTGTGGCAATTTCTTTTTGGTTGATTGTGATGTAAACTTATTTTTTACTGGAATATAATTTGGGAGAAAGTTGAAATTGGTAAATAATGAAAGTAGAAAATAGTTTGAATGGGAAAAGACAGGCACAAAGGTTCCATTCACAAAGATGTGAATGGCGATGTTCTTCGGGCTATATACCCAGGTGAATGGAATCAACTGATACAGTGAATATTGGAAAATTGGTTGAGCTGGAGCACATGTCTGTAAGGGAGTCTGTCTATGCACTTCAATTCCACTGATTTCTTTTTCAATATTTACTGTAACCCAGCAATCTAGTGTACCTAGGTACACACTCAGAAAAATCTCCCCTACTATCATTTGCATTGCTGCAAAGCTTTTGATCTATCACCAGCCCTGTCCACACACATTCTGCAAAGATGTTGTGGAAGCAGGCTTGACAACAGATTGAAGTTATTTCCAGACCCATCCAGTTTCAACACCAAGTGGTTTCAGACGCAAATAGCTGCAGTGCAGAAACAGGGCTACAAATTCTGCTCTCTTTTGAGGCAGAAATCCAGAGAACTGGGCGTAGATGGGCAAGAAATTGAGGTGGAATGCATTGCTACCCGGATTCCCTTACCTGCTGCAAAGATAAAAGTTCATTATGGGTTGGCTTCTTCTGGTTCCCCTTCCCCCTTTATGATGCCACTTCTGGAGTAATTTCTGTCAGGTTTATAGGCTCCTCCCTAAATCCCCAGAAAACCAGTTATGCCATCTGTGCAGTCAACATTAAAAAGGCATACTTAGAGTAAAAGCTCATATTTGAGCCCCAGCATTTTCAAATGGCAATTAATTCAAGAGAGATCAATTACTGCTCAAATATAGGCCCTACTAGCAGGTCAGCATCTGGTCAGAAGATGTGAGGCCTTCAGATCTAACCCTCAATGGTGTGGCTGCAGCGAGTTGCTGCTTTGAAATCCAACCAGGCCCATGGGACAGGCATCCTCATAGAGCCAATGTTGTGTTGGCTGCTTGCCCCAACACTTAAATGATACTTAAATGACCCTTTAAGGTAAGATAGATGAGTACCTTCAACCACCATAAACATTCACTCCCTCCACCACCAACGCACAGTGGCAGCAGTGTGTACCATCTACAAGATACACTGCAGCAATGCACCAAGGCTCCTTGGACAGTACCTTCCAAACCAGTGACCTCTACCACCTAGAAGGACAAGGGCAGCAGATGCATGGTAACACCACAACCTGCAAGCTCCCCTCCAAGCCACGCACCATCCTGACTTGGAACTATATGGCCATTCCTTCATTGTCACTGGGTCAAAATCCTGGAATTCCCTTCCTAACAGTACTGTGGGTGTACCTACACCACATGGACTGCAGCGGCTCAAGAAGGCAGCTCACCACCACCTTCTCAAAGGCAATTAGGGATGGGCAGTAAATGCTGGCCTAGCCAGTGATGCCCACATCGCCGGAATGAATAAAAAAAGAGATCTTTCCTGCTGCACCTCTGGCAACACAACAAAGCCATCAGACGTTGCAGGCATGATCTTCTGCAGTTTAGGTCCCAAAGACTAAAATTCAGGCCCACCAAGAAGAATCTATTTTAAGCAACAAAAAAAATTCCCAATTGGTTGTTCCCCCAACAATAAAGTTGAAAGCTGTTTAAAGGCAAAAAAAACTTTTGTTTACAAACATTATGAAGTCACAACATGAGTAACAAAGGAAACTCCATCATATATAGAGGTGCCTGTTGGCCTGAAGCAAATTGTACTAATCAGATATCTATCCAGAAGAAGCATTGGTTATAATGATCTATCTGTATCTTTTTCAGCCAAGCAATGTTCTTGACCCCAGGTCAAGAATCTACAGAATCTTCCTCACCTTTACATAACTTGAAAATGAAGGATTGTCATGGAGTCTGATAGCTGCTCTAGCCCATGGCTCAGTATAATCTCTACTAATTATCCAGACCAATATAAGGCTCAGATTCTGTCTGTGCATGTCATACTGTTGCTCTCCACTTCCCTAATTCTCTCCTTTGTCTCAATCCTAATGAAATAGTAAATTAAAAAATCATGCAAGATCTATCATAATTACCCTTAAAGTTGTGTCAGCAAAAACTGAGGCATGTCATAATAAATTCATACAGTTGTGCTGACACAACACGAAGAGTAACATAATTGAACCCTATTAAATGCAACATTCTGATCTATCCCATTTAGAAACTCATCAACATATGAAAACCTGCATAAGTTAAATCACAATCTTTCATAGCATTCCAACAAAGGAAAATAAAAATCTTAATTTTCTAATTCTTGCCCCCATCCACTTTATTTTTCCTATTTCTCCATTCTTTTCCTCTTTTCTTTTACATTTGCATCCCGCATTGTTTTATAATTCTGTCATCCTTAAATTCTTTTTTGCTGTTTTCTATCTACTTTCAGCTATTTCATTTTATTCCCTTATACTATAAATCCATGATTTTATCCCCTCATCACTTATCTGTTGCTCTTCAAGTTATCATTTTACCTTTTCTCCTTTCTTACCAGAACTCTAAATGCTGATCTCTGACTAAGCCTGGCATTTATATTGGTGTTGCATTTGATACTGTTGCAGTTGGCGTCTCTGTTACAGATCAGAATTTCCTCCACCTTTAGAATATCCAAGTGCAATAAAGATGACAAGATCTGTTCATCCAGGTACAAGATGTAATAACCCCAAGTTTCACTCCCCTGTCTGTTGGAAACTGGGTGTTGTGGGAAGTGGTGCAGTTAATTTGAGGGGTACGAATTTCCCCCTCTGATCACCTCAATGATCTGAATATTATCCTGCTCTTTTGAACAGGCGAGTAAGACGCCTGCCCCAATCTGGCCGGGTCCTGTATTAATATGCAGATTGGGTTCCGGTTACATCATTGGACATTGGAGCCCAATCTGAAATTTTAGCTGGAGGCCTCAGCCGGGGAGCATTGACAGCGTCCCTGTCAGACCAAACCTGCTGGGAGGTGATTCAAGGGCCAGAAGAAGCTCAGAAGATAAGTCTTAATTTTTATTTCACCTTTCCATGTGGGCCAGGAAGAGCAAGAGTGTTCCTCCTTGCCTCACAAGGAATCTTCGGGCCTCTCTTGCCCTGGGTATCTCCCCCGCCTCCACTACCTCCCCTGATGGCCCAACCCCATCTTACCACATACTTGACTGCCAGGAACCGATCCTGTTGGCCTCCAGCTGCGACTTCCTGCCTGTGATTTTCTGCTCCCGCTCAGCAAGGTGGTGCCATCTGTCCAGGTTAGGGAGGGACTCCAATGAAAGATATGTTAATGGGGCTTAGCTGTCGAGATTGGTTGGTCGTCTCGGTTCCCAGATACCCAAAATGCACTGCCCATTTCAGGCCTCATACTCACCATACCTACCTCGCCCTTTAAAACTGAAGTCAATGATTTAAGCTTGTATGGATCATAAACATCCTACATAAGCAATGGGGACATGACAACTGACTGAAAAGAGATGGCATCCAATTCCTAACCTATACAATACCTCATTAGTGACATGCTCATGAAAAAGTCTATTAGATGCACAGGAATTGTTCAACTCCACGGACCTGATAGATTATTTTCATGATAACATCAGTCATCACCCACTAAAGAAGAGGAGTAGAATGTAATTAGTTTCAGTAGTGCTGGTGACTTGCTTGCCTAGGTGGACTTTTAACTTGATGCATTCAATCAAAATGAGGATTGTGCATGTGTAGTGCTAAAAGCAGACATCTAAATTGCTAGGGATCGATACTGTGGAAGTGAACAAATGCCCAGGATCAGGACTTCTAATGACACATCTGTGAGATGAAAAATATGCTCAACCACCTCAGCACTGATTGAAAATTGCTGACAGTCTTCAGGAGACTTAGTTTAGACACAATGACCCACTCAAAAGGCGTAAGTGCAAGGTGGCTGAAAACCATGTGCATGCATGTCAGGATTGTCTGTCAGCATAATTTCCCTTACCTTGTGGAGAAAGTTCACTGGACATCGAGTGGCACTGCTCATGCTGTTCATTTGAGAAGTTCTGCTGCAATAAAACTCCAATCAGTCACTGATGAAAAATCCATCAGCTCCAGTTGCTGTCTGCTGATTCATCATGGTAAAATGCTTAGTAAATATAGTTGCCGTTCAGCAGCCATTGTGAATTTGATGGAGTGCAGCAATGATATACGAGGTTGAAATGAAAATCCAAAAAGTGCAAGCTGTTTGTTTTCTTCATTACATCTTTAGTGCATTTTAGGAAGCAGTTTTCTTATAGTGCGGACCAAAAGAACCCATTACTCGTATACTCTCGTCAATCTGTCTGTAATTGAGACAAGTCGTGGCCATAACATCATCCTACGTGAATAACATATTAGTGAATTGTCAGATTAATATATAAAATTGAAATCACATTTCAGAGAATTCTCACTTAACACAGTAAAAAGAGAGATCTCTGAAAATGTCATTGTCTTAGACTGAGTTTCAGAATTACACTATAACGTTATGTAGGTTTTTTAAAATTTCCATTTTGATCTCATAAGCTTGAAACTGGATCTTATTGTAGCCTGGTGTTGGACCTGCATGTTGAATTTAAACCTAACCTATAGGTATAATAAGCATTGTTACTACTGATAGAAGCCTATGAAATTGAAAATGTATTTTGTTAGCACAGGACTGAGGGAGTGCTGCACTGTCAAAGATGTTGGGCAATATTTTGTTGAGGTGACGGCTCTTGGTCATCTGCTGAAGAGCTGGCAAGAGCTCCGCGTCGCCTCTTTTCTGGAAGACACACCATATCATGTGCCAATCAGGCATATAACTGGGCAGCAGTGCATATTCCCTGGGATTAAGGACCACAGTTATGGAAGTTCCGCCCGCTGAGCGCTGCCAGCCAATCAGAGGCCAGCAGCTCTTTTGCTCAGTAGCTCCACTATACAGGTGTTGGCTGCTGGTGTTAATGCACCTACCCAAGGCCCAGAATCGTCGATGGACCCAGGCCACAGGTGAGTGATGGTGGGAGGGGTTTCGGCTGAGTGGGGGTCATGAAGGAGGAGGTTGTAGGGGAATCGGTATCAAGGGTAGGTGGGTGGCTGGCAGTGGACCCGCCCACCCTTTCTCAATGCAGGATCCCTTGATCAGGCAGTAAGTGCCTTTGAAAGAGGGTCTTCCGGGAGCCAGCAAACAAGCTGCAAGGATTTGCTTGTTGTGCTCCCTGTGCGCAACAGGCCTGCATGCCACTGGGCTAATACCAACTGAGCCAGGATGAGGCCCTTAATTGGGCATTAATTGCCCACTCTAAGGGCCTCAATTGGCAGCAGTGCGGAAAGGCCGTCCACAGGTCTTCGCGCCACGTAATTAACTGGGTGGAGGTGGGAAGGTGGCGGGGTCCCTACCCACCACCATCCTGTCCAATTGAATGCTCTTCCCGCCTTCGAATGCACCACACGGGAGAGCATACAATCCAGCCCGTTGTCTTTTGGATGATGCATTAAAATGAGGCCTTGTCTGGCCTCCCGTGTGAATGTTAAAGATCCCATGGCACTATTTTGAAGACGAAAAGGGAACATCGCCCTTGTGTCCTAGCCAACACTTATTCCTCAATCAATACCTAAGGCAGATGTGATCTGGTCATTTATTTCATTGGAACCTGGCTATGTGCAAATTGGCTGCTGTATTTACTACATTACAACTATGGCTACATTTTTTTTATTCGTCCATGGGATGTAGGTATCGCTGGCAAAGCCAGCATTTATTGCTCGTCCCTAATTGCGCTTGACAAGGTGGTGATGAGCCACCTTCTTGAACCGCTGCAGTCCATGTGGTGTAGGTACACCCACAGTGCTGTTAGGGAAGAAGTTCCATGATTTTGGCCTGACAACAGTAGAGGAACAACAATCTATTTCCAAATCAGCCTCAGGTTGATGCCAGGTTGTCCATCCAGTTTTATTCTTATTTGGTCACTGTTTGATGCAACTGAATGCTATTTCAGAGGGCAGTTAAGAGTCAACCACATTGCTGTGGCTCTGAAGTATCCACAGAGGAGTATCTGTAGGCCAGATCGGGTAAGGACAGCAGATTTCCTTCCCTAAAGGGCATTAGTGAACCAGATTGATTTTTATAACAATCTGGTAGTTTCAGTGTCCCCATTCCTGAGATGAACTTTTTAATTCCAGATTTATTTAATTAATTGAATTTAAATTCCCTGACTGCCTTGGTGGGATTTGAGCTCATTGTCTCTGAAGTATTAGTCTATGCTTCTGGAAACTAGTCTAGTAACATTACCACTATGCTACCATATTAAAAGTACTGAGTCTGTTGTAAATGGCCTGAGGTTATGAAAGGCACTATACGAAAACAGGTCTTTCTATTTTGATACCAAAAAAATCTAGTTCTGGCATAAACATTTCAAACTATTGGCCACCACCGATATATGTTTAACAAGATCCCTTGCCTGAATTGCCGAGGATATGTGTTGTCATGCAATTTTCACAGTTCAGTTGCATTATTAGATTTCATGCAAGAGATGAAAAATTGCTATTATCAAACAGGAAATGAATACACTGCATCACAGTTTTGCTTTACACTACCATAAACTGGCTTGGCTCTAAACAACTCACAATGTGCAGCCGGTTACATAATTCCATATTTAAATGCTCTGTAAAATAAGCCAATAGTACAGTACTGTGTCTGATAAAATTCTTGAAAAGCTAAGAAAACAAAAGGTGAATGCACAAATATCAAGCATGTGACATCTGTAGCAGAAACCTAGATCTCTATTAAAGCAGATAAGGGGTAAGCTCTCGAGTTTTTTGAAACTGATTCAAATTATACTGATTCTCATCTGAGGTCTATTGAAATGAAAATCAGGAGAGATACAGGGTGGCGCAGTGGTTAGCACAGCAGCCTCACAGCCAAAAGACTTGCAGGTTGGTAGGTAAATTGGCCATTATAAATTGTCCCTAGTATAGGTAGGTGATAGGGGAATATAGGGACAGTTGGGGATGTAGTAGGAATATGAGATTAGTGTAGGATTAGTATAAATGGGTGGTTGATGGTCGGCACAGACTCGGTGGGCCGAAGGGCCTGTTTCAGTGCTGTATCTCTAAAACTAAAACTAAAATTAAAGAATGGATGGATGAATTCATGGTGTCCATTTGATACTATCACCAAAGGTCCAAATTACAGTTGCTCCTCTGGTCTCCAGATGAAAGTAAGCATATACAAATAAACTTTGTTAGCAGCCATTGGTTAGGCTGGAGTAAATGCTGGAAAACTTGAGCAGAGCACGTGCCAGACATGCTCCACTCAACTTTGACCAGTTCAGAAGAGGGGTCTTGAAACAAGTGCTAGGCCCCTGAATATCATATGCAAGGGGACCAATATATGTTTAAGATGGTCGTCAGAGTTACCTGGATGTCACCCAACCCAGTGTTGGCTCCCATAAAATTGGTTATTCTTTCCCTCACCTTACACCTAAAAACCAGGTGAAAACGAAGCCCAATTTTATGGCCAATGAATTTAATAGATTGAATTTGGTGCTGCTCATAAATTATCCCTAGTTGATTGTATCACTATCTTGCATAGTGCAGTCATCTATTATAATGCATTTATAGGTTGATTGTTGCAAAGGTTAAGCTATATTTACAAAACCAGTTCCATACAACATGGGGAAATTTGTTCACGTAGCACCACTTCAAGCGGCGCTACACAGACTACGTTGATTCCCTGGGAGTAGACAGCATCACAGGTCGCTACCTGTGCATCATTGATATCATTGAAGAATGCACGCGGGCCACGTAGGTCGCAGCCCCCAGGGAATCGACATAGTCTGCATTGTGCTGCTAGGCACTACGCAAACAGATTTTTCCCCTATAAATATATTGGGGCCGAAAATGCTCATGGGGAGATGGGGTGTGGATGGAGGGAAGTTTAATACTGAAAGTATTGTAATGCCCCTGTTCTGGATCCTGCACCCACTGTACTGCTGACCAGAACAGGATTGTTGCAAGATAACAGAGAGCATTGTCTCCATAAAGGGGCCATCTAAAATGATTAGCTGCCCCTGGAGGCTGCAAACTACAGAAGTAATGTGGCTACCTGATGGAGTATCACACCCTCCGCTCCATCCCCCATCCCCCTCCCCATCACCACCACCAGAAAGGAAAAAGTGGTGCTTCCTTGTCCTCCTTTCTAAAGGGACCACTTTCAACAGTGAGAAACAATTGTGTCAACTTTAAACTTTTGGGATCCAGGGTACAATCCTGGTCTGGATGTGCAGGTGGGGGGCCAAATATATCCTTCAGCAGTTTGGTACCACTGTGAATAATGGGCTCAGCTGATGGGAGTTCAACAATGCAGGAACCCTTAACGTTAGGAATCCCCTTCCCTCCTCCTGCATTCTTGTAATGGGCAGGCTGAGGCTCTTCCTCTTACATGGCCCCATGGAATCCCTAATATAAAAAAATATGAACTTGCATTTATATGGAGCCTTTCATGACCTCAGTATGCCCCAAAACACTCTACAGCCAATTAAGTACTTTTGAAGTGTAGTCACTGATATAATGTATAAAACACAGCAGTCAATTAGCACACAGCAAGGTCCCACAGTCAAGAGATAATGACCAGACAATTTGTTTTTGTAATGTTGTTTGAAGGATGAATGTTCAGGGCATCCTTCTTTTCTTCAAAATACTGCCGAGATTTTTCACACTCACCTGAGAGAGTGCTGTATCTCTAAACTAAAAAAAACAGGACCTCAAATTAATGTTTCATCTGAAAGATGGCATCTCTGACAAGGCAACATCGCTCAGTACAACACTGGAGTGTCAGCCTATATTGTGCTCAAGTGTCTGGAGTGGGGCTTGAACATATACAAGCTTCACTGCAGCAACTTGCCACCCCTCCTTCGACAGCACCTTCCAAACCCACAACTTCTTCCACTTAAAAGGACAAGGGCAGCAGACACATGGGGACATCACCACATGCAAGTTCCCCTCCAAGCCACACACCATCCTGACTTGGAAATATATTGCAGTTTACTGTCGTTGGATCAAAATTCTGGAACTCCCTCCGTAACAGCACTGTGGGTGTACCCACACCACATGGACTGCAGCAGATCAAGAAGGCAGCTCACCGCAACATCCTCAGGGGCAATTAGGGATGGGCAACAAATGCTGGCCTTGCCAGTGAGGCCCAAATCCCATGAAATGAATACAAAAATCCCACAACCTTCTGACCCACACGTTGACTTGCAGACCTGACATATCCAGATTCCAATCTACTTTCCAGTCCTCTGGTACACTCCCACTGCAATTACAGCAGGAGTACAACAGCAGAGCCATGCATTTTTAGCCTACCGTATTATAAATCTCACAAAATGATTATAACATGACGTCCTATTTCCCTCATTTTATAAGGCTTCCAAATAAATGTACAAGATGGATGGATTGCATCTTAGCAGGACTGGAATGAATATCCTCGCAGGTACATTTGCTAATGCTGTTGGGGAGGGTTTAAACTAAATTGTCAGGGAGATGGGAACCTGAGAGGGATCTCAGATTGGAGGGAAGCAAAACTGGGAACTTGTCAGGGGTGTGGGAACCAGGAGCAAATATCAGAGAGGAATACCAAAGTGCACAGAACACTGGGAGAGATAGATAGCACTAGAGTAGGGGATAGTAAATTATTAGGTGGGGTCAGAGTAAGGGAGAAAGTAATAAAGTCTGAATCAGGGTTAATGTGCATATATGTGAATGCACGGAGTGTGATTAATAAGACTGGTGAGGTACAGCACAGATTACTATGTGGAAACATGATGTGGCTATAACAGAAACCTGGCTCCAAGAAGGGCAGGTCTGAGTGTTAAATATTCCTGGATACAAGGTGTTCAGGAAAGATGGGAAAGGGAAAAAAGGGGGAGGGGAGCGGTATTGATTAAGGACAGCATTGCAGTGCTGGAAAAAAAGGATGTCCCAGAGAGATTGAGGACAGAATCAATTTGGTTAGAGCTAAGGAACAAAAAAGGTGCAGTTACATTGCTCAGTGTTGTCTATAGGCCACCAGCTAGTGGGAAGAACATGGAAGAATAAATTTGCAAGGAAATTACAGAGTGGTGCAAATATTATTGGGGATAGTTATAATGGGGGACTTCAATTATCCAAATAGAGACTGGGATAATAGTAGTGTAAAGGGCAGTGAGAGGCAAGAGTTCCTAGAGTGTGTTCAGGAAAATGTTCCACAACAGTATGTTGCTAGTCCAATGAGAAAGGAGGCACTGCTAGACCTGGTTCTTGGGAATGAGGTGGGTCAAGTGGGTCAAGTATCAGTAGGAGAGCATTTAGGGGATAGTGATCATTGTATCATAAGGTTTTGGCTGACTATGGAAAAGGACAAAGAACAATCCAGGGTAAGAATAATTAACTGGGGGAAGGCCAACTTCAATGGGGTAAGAATGGAGTTGGGGCGAATAATTTGGAGTCAAAAGCTGTCAGGAAAACCAGTAGATGAACAATGGGCTACCTTCAAAGAAGAGACAGTTTGGGCACAGTCAAGGTATGTTCCCTTGAAGGGGAAGTGTAGAGCAAATAAATCCAGAGCTCCCTGGATGACAAAAGAGGTTGAGATTAAGATAAGGAAGAAAAAATGTGCTTTTGACAGATGCCAGGTAGAACATACCATTGAAAACCAGGCTGAATATAGAAGGTAGAGAAGGGAAGTGAAAAAGCAAGTAAGAGAAGCAACCAGAGAGCATGAAAAGAGACTGGCAGCTAGCATTAAAGGAAATCCTAAAGTTTTCCATTGGCATATAAATAGTAAAAGGGTGCTAAAAGGAGGAGTGAGGTTGATTAGGGACCAGAAAGGGGACTTACACATAGAGGCAGAGGGCATAGCTGAGGTATCAAATGAATACTTTGCATCTGTCTTTACCAAGGAAGAAGATGCAACCCAGGCAATGTTGAAAGAGGAGGTAAGTCAGATCCTAGAGGGGTTTAAAATTAATAAGGAGGAAGTATTAGATAGGCTGTCTGTACTTAAAGTGGATAAAACACCAGGACCAGATGAGATGCATCCAAGGATACTGAGGGAAGTGAGGGTGGAAATCGCAGAGGCACTGGCCATAATTTTTCATTCTTCATTAGATTCTGAGGTGGTGCCAGAGGACTGGAGAATTGTAAACCTTACACCCTTGTTCAAAAAAGGATGTAAAGATAAGCCCAGCAACTACAGGCCAGTCAGTTTAACTTCGGTGGTGGGAAAACTTCTAGAAAAAAATAACTGAGGACAAAATCAATAGTCACATGGACAAATGCGAGTTAATTAAGGAAAGACAGCATGGATTTCTTCAAGGAAAATCATGTTTAACTAGCTTGCTGAAGTTCTTTGAGGAGGTAACAGAGAGGGTTGATGAGGGTAATGCTGTTGATGTGATGTACATGGACTTCCAAAAGGCATTTGATACACTGCCACACAACAGACTTGTGAGCGAACTTGTAGCTCATGGAATAAAAGGGACGGTAGCAACATGGATACAAAATTGGCTAAGTGACAGGAAACAAAGAGTAGTGGTTAATGGATGTTTTTCTGGCTGGAGGAAGGTTTGTCGTGGAGTTCCCCAGATATCAGTGTTGGGACTCTTGCTTTTCCTGATATATACTAATGACATAGACCTTGGTGTACAGGTCACAATTGCAAAGTTTGCAGATGATACAAAACTTGGAAGCATTGTGAACTGTGAGGAGGATAGTGTAGAACTTCAAAAAGACATAGACAGGTTGGTGGAATGGGCAGACAGGTGGCAGATGAAGCTCAATGCAGAGAAATGTGATGTGATTCATTTTGGTAGGAAAAACATGGAGAGACAATATAAAATAAAGGGGACAGTTCTAAAGGGGGTGCAGGAGCAGAGGGACCTAGGTGTATATGTGCATAAGTCATTGAAAGTGGCAGGACAGGTTGAGAGAACAGTTAATAAAGCATACAGTATCTTTATTAAGGCTTTATTAATAGGGGCATAGAGTACAAGAGCAAGGAAGTTATGTTGAACCTGTATAAGACACTAGTTCGGCCTCAGCTGGAGTATTGCGTCCAATTCTGGGCGCCGCACTTTAGGAAAGATGTGAGGGCATTGGAGACAGTGCAGAAGAGATTCACGAGAATGGTTCCAGGGATGAGGAATTTCAGTTCTGAAAATAGATTGGAGAAGTTAGGACTGTTTTCTTTGGAGAAGAGAAGGCTGAGTGGTGATTTGATAGAGGTATTCAAAATCATGAGGGGTCTGGACAGAGTAGATAGAGAGATACTGTTCCCGTTCGTGAAAGGATCAAGAACGAGGGGGCACAGATTTAAAGCATGGGTAAGAGGAGCAAAAGTGACACGAAGAAAAACTTTTTCATGCAGCGAGTGGTTAATGTCTGGAATGCACTGCCTGAGAAGGTGGTGGAGGCAGTTATATGAAAAGGAAGAATGTGCAGGGTTATGGGGAGAAGGCAGGGGAATGGAACTGAGGGAATTGCTCTTTCAGAGAACCAGTGTGGACATGATGGGCTGAATGGCCTCCTTCTGCACTGTAACGATTCTGTGATCTGTGAAATGTTGCTTATTTTACCTTTTAATAACTGATATTAATATGATAACAATAGCAATTATTCTGATATTTAATGATGCACTACTTTCAATGCTTTCTCTTAGCAGACAATGACACAGCGTAAAATAAAATAGGCTAACTCCTCCATTAAAGTAACAGTCAGAGAAATTTATTACCAACACATAATTTCCAGGATATACACCTGTGTTTAGTTTTGAGAATGTCAAACAATCAAAGTCACAATATTTTACTAAGATGGCTAATTGCGAGTATTAATGAGAGTCACTTGGCTGACCAAGCTTCAACTTTCAATCAAGGATTTATCTCAAACTAACGAACTAGGTGTATGTATTTCTCACAGTGAAGCAAAAAATCCAGGGGTAATTACGATATGATAGCATAAATTATTCCTATCAAGAAAAACACAAGTAATATAAATGTTATGGCTCCGATAATGTGCAGACCACAATCTCAGCAGCTATATTGTGATGCATCTGATAATGACCTCTAGTACATGCAAACGACCCCCAAGCTCCCCTCTGCCCCTTGTCTTGATGACGTGAAAGGGGCAGATGGAGGTTTCACCCCTTATAAGCCAACTGGGAACTTCCAGCGTATCTGGTGAGAGTCGAGAGGTAATCAGAAAGAAATTCAAGGTGCATTTGAATTTAATTATATCGATCGCATTAATTTCAAGTGAAACTCATTTTGCTTTGTACCCTATATATGGTGTGTGTAAAATGCCATATCAGTTGATGCTCTTATTACATGCTGCAAAACTCTGGAATAGCAAGCAGGAGAGCATAAAATACATTTTAGTTTTGAGAAGGATCAAGGATATTAGAATTCATTTCTGAGATCCATTAAAACCATAGATTATAATCTGAAGTAAATTTGAAGTTAATTATTAGCTACCATCCTTCTAGATTGGTTTATATTTGCCTGTGTTCTGATTTTGAGTGGCATTACATGGTGCAAATTCCATCTTGGATTTGATACTTAGCCACAGAGCTTCTTTGTATGCCAAGAACAGCACTCGTCTGCGAAACTGATGTGTCAATTGTGTCACTTTGTTGCTACAAGTTATCAATTGACAACCCCTGTATGATCATTCAAAGCACGTCTAACCTAAATTACAACTGATATTGCCTTCTGCTGCAGTGTAATTAAAAAATTAATTGAACAGAAATTATGAAAGAGCTCTGGCACAGTGTGTGATCTGTTATGCTCACTATTTTCCTACAGTGATGATGTTGACAAATTGCTTGTTACTGTCACTGGTTTATAATCTACCATCAGTGATCTCATCTGACCCATTCCAGATCAAACATTCTAATAATGCATTCCTGGGGAAGACTGATAAAGAAATATTGAGTTTTATTTTTGGCCTCTGAGAGAAGAGATGATGGCTGCGTATGTGAGATAAGAACAGTCATTGCATAACGGATAAAAAGGACAGTTCTCCAATGTGTTAAAGTATATTTAGACAGTTCAGGGAATTATTTGGTCACTGAAGATTTCAAAGTGACTGTCTGACAGAAATGATCAGACTAAAGCAGGAGAACAATGGTTGGGTGCAGGTTTTCCACTCTACTGTGCACCTAACTTTGGTCTAAGTTACATTAGCTTTCTGCTGAACATCCATTGCAACATTCTGACATATTCTTGTGACAGATGTTTTACATGTCACACAGGTTCTTGACAGAGATTACACTGCACAATAACACATCTCTTTTTATAAAACATCCAATAGGCTCCAATCTCCGCATTGGAAATTTTGCTAGAATCTGTAGTTGGAAGTTCAATTGTTGTTGGGAAAGTTCATTATTTTTTTGAATGAGGAGACAGTAACTGGATTATTTTTGCTGGGGTTGTTTTTATTGTTAATTTATTGTTACTTGTTTCATGTTACAGCTAGCAGTTCTTCCATCTCATTTCGGAAGCGGATCCAAGTTTCCTGGAAGCAAGCTGTAGGGATGCAGCCAGCAGCCTCTCCCTTCCAGGAGCAAGCTGCCATGAGACAAGGACCATTTCAGTCCCACAAGGCCATCTTAGAGCAGGGGTAGCCAACCATTTCAGATGATCCTTTCCCTCAGGTAGCACCAAGAAGTAACATAAAAATAGATTTTTAAAAAGGCATAGGTAGGCACCTAGGACTAGTGCTGTGTGCAGAATGATTGTGTGCACTGATGTAGTGTTTGTTATTGCTGAAGGTTGGAGCCACAATGAAAGAAAGGGTGATTGGCAAACACAAATTTGTCCACTGTAAACCTACCTGACTTTAATTTAAATAGAGTGAAAGATTTTGGTCCCGAATTTCCTCAGACTTTCTGCTGCGACTTCACCATAATCTTTTCAAAAGTACAGCAGAAACCCTGGGTTGAATGTTACCAGCCATCTAAAGACAGACTCGGAGGCGGCAGGCCTTGTAAGATGGTGGCGGAAAGCATCAGGAGGGGAGCTCATAGTCTTCCAGTCACCAAGGGCTATTACCAATGGTGGGAACCTCAGCAGTGTGGAAACAGGTGGCCAACTAAGCCAATTAATTATCCAATAATTGGCCATTTCCCCCCCTCCCCACCATCATTTTACTGCCGCGGGAGGGGCTGCCGCCATGTGGGAAGACTGCCAGGTAAACCCTGTCATCCTCCCAGTGGATTCACGTGGGGAGGGTCCTCCTTTATGGTCCACGGAGGGGCCCCCCCGGCAGCAATGGCTGCCTAAACGGCTACGGCACTGCTGCTCTAGGGTGCACCCTCTTGCCCTTAATCGTGGGGCCCAACCGCCTGGTCTTGGCTTGGTTAAAAAAAACTTAGCTTGCCTTCGAGGGCATCTCAGCATGGGGGCACCCTCTTCTTCTTCCTGCAGCCTCAGCAATAGCCACCTGGATCAGTGTCACTGCCAAGGTGCCGAGCTGCCCTTTGATTGGGGTGGTAGCTCTATGAGACAGGCCACCATCCTCAATTGGCTGCCACCAGTAAAGTGCCACCCAGAGTCTTGCAGCCCACTGGTGGGATGGGGGTAGAGGTGGTGTCGGGTTCCCCTACCAGTCCTGGCGGTGAGACAACTTACTTTGTTGAAAAATTCCAGCCTTTGTTTACACGTAAACTGAAAACGTACAGTCCATTCAAACAGTGGAGGTTGGGCCCGCAGGAATGTTTCGGGCTGAGTTGATGGCCTGGAACAGCCCTGAAGTGAATTTTTGGCCCCAGTGAAATCAGCCCTCGTATAAATGGGAAATTCACCAGGCTTCAGCCAGACCTACTGGCTGCACCCTAAGAGGTTGGTCAGCACCAATCATTGCTGCCCGCTCCCTCTCTGGCAGACACACACAATGCTCAATATTGGTGCAGGCACCCACCACCATCATGCAAATGACCTGACCCTGGGAACTCTGACAGGATCAGTCAGTGGAGTCACTGGTAGGGAGCAACTCCCACTTTGCCACCAGTAGAGCAGAATCACATGTTTTCTGGATTGTGATATTGAATCTTTACCTGACTGAAAGAAAAAAGAATAAACCATATCTACATGACAATTCTGTACAATTTTTTTTGCAGAAAATTGATGACATTTCATCACGGTGACTGGCATTTTTCTTTTCAGTTGCTCCGAATAAAAGGCAAAAATCCTCTTCTGTCCAAGTAATGTACTGTCTCACGTTTGATTCCTCTATGGTATAATGATTCAGGCCTACTATATTGATCACTTTCAGCATAAAGCAGCAGCTGTTTGCTCTTCATAGACACCAGCAATAAAAACCATCATTATTTAGATTTAACTCGACTCAACAAGTTAATGAACAGCCAAAAGAACACTTTCCATTTCTCCTAGCTTTGCCTTAAAATGCATAAATGATTCCAAGTGATTGTCCTCTCTGTTGCACTGAAGCTAGTATTAATTTCCATAATACATTTATCCTCAAATATTCAGCAATGTATACCTAATTAATTGAAATTACACATTAAATCAGTGTAAAGAGTAATATGTTGATGATGCTCTGGTGTCTCTATTTCACCCAAAAAGTATTCAGCTGTCAAACTGTTTGAGGTTGAGCTATAAAACCCTATGATTGAATAGTTACTATTATGGTTCATTGGTACTCTATGCTGTAGTTATTGTTTAATAATGCTTTTAAAACTAGGGCCACTATAAAACTAATGGCTCAAGTAAAATCAATGGTGGCTTGTAGCTGAAGTCAAACAATACAATGATGGAGACAAAATGAATTTCAGAATTGCAAACAACTTAGATTTATATAATGCTTTTAAAATAGCAAAAGGTCCTGACGCATTTCACCCAAAAGATGAACATTGAGACTAACAAGGGAGATATCGGCCTGGATTTTGCTGCAGTGATGACTGTGAAACTGTCAGCACTCACCGTCATTTCTCCACTGAAACTGACAGCACAATTGGGAGTTTGGACATGCGCAGAATAACACGGAAATACAGATGTTGCTGTCAGTGAGTGTACGCTCCTCCATAGGTTGCACTGTTGAGGTTTCAACAGATTGCTATCTCTCTTATCATGTGTTGATGAGAACTTAGTCTTGCTGCAAAACTCTGGAAAAAGTTACACCTTGTTGAATGATGTGGAACTGGGTTTTTAATAGCATACTAACTTCATAATTATGCCGAACACCCTAACTGACCCTGAAAAGCTAATTTTATATTTGTGGAATGTCAAGTTTCTCCACAATGATTAAAAAGTTTGCATATTTTTAAAAACTTTTTTTAAAGTCTGTTCATCTTTATTTTAGCTTCCATCTTAAGACAATCGTATTTATTTTGCTATCTGAAAATTTTAAATTAAAAGTGAAGGATTTTAAGTGCCTTTAATTTCCTGGTTTGCTGCTTGTAAATACTTCAGTTTGATTGGCTGCCTATCTGCTTGCCGACATCACTGCTGCTGCACGCCAAGACATAGCCTTGACTTGATCCTAGATTTAAACAGCTGTTGGGAAAGGAGAAATTCTCACCACAGAGATCACTACATCTTTGTGGGCAGTTTTCTTCAAGATCAGCGACGAGTGCAAAATCCAGGCCATTAGGATGGGTAACCAAATGTTTGGTTAAAGAGGCAGGTATTAATGAGGGTCTTAGGCGCGAGGAAGCTGGACAAGTGGAAGGGTTAAGGGATGAAATTCCAGCATGCAAAACATCCAATGATTTACACTGCTAACCTACCAAAAACAGACTTTCAGGAAGGAAAATTGTTTCTTGTCAAGAAAAGGATATTTAATGTTGCTCAATTATATATGTATCATAGAATTCATGAACATTAGTGTACTATGAAAATCAATATGTGTTTTTATGAGTCAGCTGGGCAGATACTTTTCATGGACAATCATTTCCTAGGGGAGTACATTTTTAACATATTGCATGTTTGCTAAAGCTGTGTGAAGTCAGAAGCACCCACTGATTTACCGTCTTTATGTAAATCATCAGGTTCCTTGACTCCTTGGAGCTTCAGGGGCTCTGTGGGAAAAAATGCACTCCATGAAACTCAAGCCTGAAACTGCCTAGGGAATCTGTTGAATATCATCAAAGGCCGTCAAAGCTACTGTCAATTTAGGAACATTGCATGTGCCTGACAAGATTGTTCTCTGCATATAGTTTAGTACTTGCTTAATTCCTTAAGGTAGCCAAGGAAACCTATCCTTTTCTTCATTCAAAACAGTAAGTACTTTTACATTTAACAGATTTATTCACTAGTTATTAAATTTCTATTGTTTAACAATGACTATAAAATAAACCTGTTCAATCAGAAAGGTGAAAAGAAGATGAACACAAATACCCAGCTCTTAATTTGATACAACTGATCAGAATATCACATGGATTTGTTGCTCTGGAGGATTTCCATAATACAGGCTGTACACTGCCCCATTGACAAGGCTGCCTGCTTTGGAGTACAAATAAGCTGACATCGCCTGACAAAGCAAGGTCAGTTCATTTGCATCAATTTCTGGCAATCAGGTACATTGTCAGATGCCAGCCAGCCTGGCACTTTCCTAATATGGCTGGTGGAGGGGTTGTCTGCTGAGAGGCAGCGGGCATGAATACTGAGTATTCATTGCTAAAGGGCAGGGATGCCTGGATATTTTTCTTTACAGATTACAAGGAAATTGTCTTATTTACATCGAATGCAGGAATCTACTAACCATTGATATAATTGCAGTTTTTAAGATTCTAAATGCACTCGATAATAAAGACCATGGCAAGCTATTTCAACCTGTCCGTACTGACCTGTGCTTGAATGAAGGTCATTTCAAAACGAATCTGCGGAAAGAGTGAGCCGGTGATCATTCTATGAAACAGGCTCCCTAGGGAGTTGGTACAAGCAGTTAGTCGGGACTCATGCAGATGCAAATTAGTTAGATTTATCTATAAAACATAACATTTTGGGATGCAGTTTATGAGTAATTTGAGACATGACATGCGGTAAGTGAGAAAGTGACTTTGGACCAATGATTCCCAAAGCTGTCCGCCACTGGGGCTTATGTCTGGGTTTCTTGCAGACCAATTGATAGAGAGTAATTGCTATGATTAGTGAACAACTCCATTATCATTGTATCATGCAACCACCATTTCCTATTTAGAAAAGTGACTGCACTTCAAAAGTATTTCATTGGCTGTAAAGTGTTGTGGGAGATCCTGAAGTCATGAAAGGCGCTATATAAATACAAGTCTTTCTTTTACCAGAATGGTAGAAAGCAAACTCAATGGACTGTGGTCTTTTCTTGTCCTAAATTTCTATGTTCCAGGCACACAGCTCTTCCATCCCCCTTTGTGTTCATTGCCCACACTGACCACCCAATGCAGGCCTCTTACAGAGCGAAGTGCATGGTGGGCCTGCCATGGTATTTTCTGACCCTATATGCTTGAAACACATTTTAATCCTGAGCAGGTTTACGATTTTCAGAAGCATTTTACATCAAGTGAGATTTGTTGAGACTTAATCACTAAACAGAGAGTTTGTACACCTTGTCTTCAGCAATTTTCCCCCTTAACATAAAAACTGTACTCCTAATTTTCTTATTTCTGAGCAGACACCTCTTTGCAGTATTTTGCTAATTTATTTGCCTGGAGTGTTGCTGTTGTAGCAAATGGATCACGTTACCTGTTCTGAAATCTTAACACTTGCTGCAGGAAAAAGAATTGAGATAATTACAGTTAGATTTATCCCTTGGGCCTCATTTCAGTCATAAAATTAAACACAATATTATGCTTCATTCACTGTAGCATTATAACCCCTGGAAGCCATCAACAAAAGACAAATTAAGCAACAGCACAGAGATCAAAATCTCTGAAAAAATGTTATTGTTACTTATTGGCATTTCCAGCTTTAGCCTTAATATACTGCTAAATATACAGTATGTAGAGGTAGATTATTTGAAGTGCACCTTATGTTTATATTATTTAACAATGTTTTGAACTCTTAATAGGATTTTCTCTCTTCTGATTTTCTCCCTTTCCTTTCTCCCCTTCTCCTGAGCACAGTGAATTTTTTTTTAGAGATACAGCACTGAAACAGGCCCTTCGGCCCACTGAGTCTGTGCTGACCATCAAACACCCATTTATACTAATCCTCCACTATTCCCATATTCCTACCAAACATCCCCACCTGTCCCTATATTTCCCTACCACCTACCTATACTAGGGGCAATTTATAATGGCCAATTTACCTACCAACCTGCAAGTCTTTTGGCTTGTGGGAGGAAACCGGATCACCCGGAGAAAACCCACGCAGACACAGGGAGAACTTGCAAACTCCACACAGGCAGTACCCAGAATTGAACCCGGGTCGCTGGAGCTGTGAGGCTGTGGTGCTAACCACTGCGCCACCGTGCCGCCCTGCATCGAAATATATAGACAGCAGCAAGCCACTGGCCTTTCATTTAAGTGGCCATCATTGACAATGGTAATTGGTGAGGACAAAGAACAACAAAGAACAAAGAACAGTACAGCACAGGAACAGGCCATTCGGCCCTCCAAGCCTGCGCCGATCTTGATGCCTGCCGAAACTAACACCTTCTGCACTTCCGGGGCCCATATCCCTCTATTCCCTTCCTATTCATATATTTGTCAAGATGTCTCTTAAACGTCGCTATCGTATCTGCTTCCACCACCTCCCCTGGCAGCAAGTTCCAGGCACTCACCACCCTCTGTGTAAAAAAACTTGCCTCGCACATCCCCTCTAAAATTTGCCCCTCGCACCTGAAACCTGTGAGTGGAAGGTTGGCGTAGCTCAATCTTCTCCTTGCCTGATGACCACTGGATTAGCAACCAGGGGCCTGCACATGCAGGTTTATTTTTACTTTATTACTGCAATACAAGTGTGTGAGCTGAAAACCCGAAGAACAATGTGACACATTGGGCTGAATAAAAATGGCGAGCTTCAAAGGGCGCATGCACAAGATTTACACCACGGAGCCGCTGTGATATTTACCACGGAGGCTCATTTACATGGCGGGGGCGGATCGCCCCCCGATGACGTGGGAGGGGGCGGGCACTCCATCCCCGGCAACGGCTTCTGGCACCAATGCGCAGGCGCCCGCACCATTTCTTAAAGGGCTTCAAGCCCTTCCAATTCATTTAAATTTTTTAAGTTATAGGAATTGTGATCTAAAAATGAAAAACTTAATAAATGTTTCGATACCCTTTCCCACCCCCCCGCCCCCCAATGGCAAAACAAATTATTACTTGCCTCCCCTCCCCCCCCCAAAAAAATTTACCTTTTCGTCCCGACCTTCTCTCTCCCGCAAAGTTTATAAATTTTGAACCTTACCACTTCTTCCCACCTACCCCCAGGGCAATCAGAAAGGTTTTCCCCACTCCGCCCCCACCCCTTGCCCTGAAAACTTACCTCTTCCCCGCTCCCCACCAGTGTCCCACATCAGATCTCCTGTTGGCGATCCAAAGTCGCGGGAGTCCCAGCAACCGGTGGGAATATGGCAGCGGGATGGCCGATGGGTGCAGGTAGGTTATTAATTAATTAATTAGTATATTTAAATCTTGCTCCCATCGCCGATCAGCAGGGTGGGGTGGGGAGGGGAGGCCGCCGGTGCCACCGGTAATAATGGGGCAGGGTCTTCCCAGCATCGAGGCCAGTGGTGGGCCTCTCCAGAAGGCATTTTCCGGACCCTCCGGCCACGACCCCCGATGTCGGGGGGTGGGGGCAGAAAAATTCACCCCAGTGAAGCAGCCATTTTCCCAAACCTGTTACCAATCTAATTGTTAAGCCTGCTAGTTACTGATATGTAATGCGTGTGTGTGACAAGCAAAGACTTACAGGGCTGAATTCTATGCCGCCCCAGCGGGTCGATTGGTGGCGTGGGGGTGGCATAAAAATTGAGCGGGAGGCTCCGGGAGGCCTACACGCCCCGCTCCCGCCTCCGCTCGACTTTACGGTGGTTGGGCGGCGGAGGGGAAACGGCCCGCCTGCCTGCCCAAGGCCAATCAAGGCCCTTAAGTGGCCTCTTAAAGGCCACTTAAGGGCCCGTGCCCGCCTCCATGGGTATTGTATCTGTGGCAAGCAGGTGTGCTGGGGATGTGAAAGGCCGCCGAGCAATAGCTGCGGCCTTTCCGCGTCCCGGGGTGGGGGGGGGGAAGCCATGGCAGTCTGGCACAGGGTGCCCAATTGAGGGCCGCCCCCATGTCCCAAACCACCCCCAAGACCCAAGATATCCCCCCCTCCCCCTAAACGACCACTCCTGCCTCACAAGGGAAGGACTGATTTGCCTTGTGAGACATGCCCAACATACCTTCACTCCTGAATCCATCTGGTCAGTTGGACTGCAGTCCCAGCACTGGCCACCGCTCCCGGCAGCTCACTGAGGTGGGACATTCTCCCTCAAGTGGGTGGAAGTCCCACCTTGGGACAATGGACAATTAAAGCCCGGGAACCCGGGACAGATCCCCGGGCTAGGCGGAGGCGGGTTCGCCACCAACTTTTACATCAGTGGCGAATTCCCATCCAACTAAGGTAAAATCCAGCCCACAGTTGCAGAACCTTTGGGAATGTTACAGTATTAATGATCACCCATGCATTTGAATCACCAAATAGAATTTGAAGAGAGGATAAATACAATAATAATATGAACAGAAGCATTGTAGAATAAAAATACAGCTGCAAATGAATTAAAGGATGAGAACACACTTGAAGTTACCATTGAATGTAAAGCATAATAGAACAAGCTATTGATCATTGTTCTAACTGTTCAAAGTATGTTAAACCTTTGAACCAGGCAGTTCTTATTCATCATAATATATAATATAAGGAATTTTCCAATTTTTAATTGAACTTTTCTGTACAAATCTTACTATCACTCAATGCATCATTTCATACCCTCTTTAGTCTCGAAATGTTGCCATGAATACTCTCGAAGGTCAGTCTTTTCATTTAATATCCTGAGGTGTGTTTTTACTTGCTCAACATTATCAAGTGATCAGGTTATTGGTGAGTGGATATCATTTGAAGGCGCTGTTCATGAAAACACTCCACAAACATATCTTCATTTTTCTTTTCGGTGAGGATATCATGCGATATGGAGCTAAGGCGGGTAAATGGAGTTGAGGCGAATGTTAATTGAACTACTTTAATGTCTGGAGGGACTGAATGGCAGATTCCTGTGCCTGTGTTCCTAATTGTTTTTCTCCTGGGTTTCCTGCAGCAGCATCTGGGAGATTAATCTATTCTGGGAGACTCCAAGACGATCTGCACAAATGCTAGAAACTGCAAGTGTTTTTTTTAAAGATAGTTCAAGCACCAAATAATTATACATAATGCACAGAACACTCCTGCAATGTTTATTTCTGAGCCACCAACCTGTTTTTATGATCTCACCTTCACAGAAAACAATCTTAAAATTGGATAAAAGCGAAATACTGCAGATGCTGGAAATCTGAAATAAAAACAGAAAATGCTGGAAATACTCAGCAGGTCAGGCAGCATCTGTGGAGAGAGAAGCAGAGCTAATGTTTCAGGTCTGTGACCTTTCAACAGAAATTGGATGTTTTCCTCTAGTGACGGTTGAATACTGTGGAGAGGTATTAGCAGTCTTTTATCAGATCAGCTCACATTGTTTGCTGTCAGCTAAAATCATACGTACGTTTATGCATGCAATTTTAAGATCGTTTTCTGTGAAGGTGAGATCATAAAAACAGGTTGATGTCTCAGAACTAAACATTTCAGGAGTGTTCTGTGCATTATGTATAATTATTTGGTGCTTGAACTTCCTTTTAAAAAAAACACTTGCAGTTTTTAGCATGAGTTTAGGATTGTCCAGATCGTCCTGGAGTCTCCCAGAATAGATTAATCTCCCAGATGCTGCTGCAGGAAACCCAGGAGAAAAACAATTAAGAACACAGGCACAGGAATCTGCCATTCAGTCCCTCCAGCCTTTAAATTAGTTCAATTAACAGTCATCCTAACTCCGTTTACCCGCTTTAGCTCCATAATCCCATGATATCCTCACCAGAAAAAAAATTATGTTCTGTTTTCTGACAGGATGCAGAGTAGTCAGATAATCTCCTAGATTTTCCCAGGTACCTTAGGCGCTAAAGAGCTTCCAACTTGGCCAAGATGGAATCTTAAGCTGAAACGTTGGTTTAGCCCACGTTTTGCACAAGATGCCTTCTTGGTAAAGGAGTTGAAGCTTATTGTGCCATGAACGGCTGCCCAGAGGATCATTCAGCAGTTGATTGCTTTAAATTGCCTGCTAGCGCTCATTAAGGAGGTTGCATAGCACTTTGGTGGCTAGCATTTGACCTAACACTCCCCTGACAGCGACCACCTGATTGGGAGTAAACTAGTCATTGCAGAGGATTTTGACACCTTTTACGATACACTTCCTGCTGGTGGTTTGAAAAGTCCGTTTGAAACATATTGGGATGCTTTCGGGGACACTTTGTCAAAAGTTCACTAACATTATATTAACATTTATCCTGGAAATTTTCTGAGGATTCCACCTAAAAAGAGCGGGTGCTGTGCTGCTCTACTGTAATGGACACCTCATAGGTGCCACCAAGAGAAAGGGAGTGCTTGGTTATTGGCATCTTGCCAGGGGGCCCCCTTGATCTGCAGCAGGATTGGGAGAAGAACATAAAGTCAGGCAGAACAGCACCGGCTGCTGTAGAAGAGAGGAATAGGACAGTCAGGAGGGTGAGTTGGACTCCTTCCGACTGTGGGTACAGAACATGCCTCCTCCTTTGGACTTCCTCCTAGAGGGCCTCCAGTGCCCGGTCTGAGGACCTGTGCACGCTCTCACTGAGTCCTGAGCCATCCTGAAACATGTCATTATGGGTCAGCCTGCACACTCCATGTCTTCATTGTAAGTGGATGCAAGGAGCCCACATATACCGCTGCACCAAAGTTGCGTCTAATCAGTGCTTGAGTGCTAAACCTGTAGGTGTCTATTTAAACAACTCCAGCCAAGTTCAAATTATGATAATAAAAAATTAGGACTAAAATTATGTAGTAAAATGAAACTTTTAAACAGCCATGCCTTATTAGAACAGCAACCGTTTAGCACCTGTTTTCAAACTTTCACCAAAATAACCCTCATACTCTCTTTAATAGGTGGTTACTGATTCTAATTTTCTTTTTATTGATCAATGGGAGGTGGCAATTGTGGCAAAGCCAGTGGTTATTGCCCATCCCTAATTGCTCTTGAGAAGATGGTGGTGAGCCGCCATCTTGAACTGCTGCAGTTCATGTGGTGTAGGTACACCCACAGTGCTGTTAGGGAGGGAGTTCCAGGCTTTTGACCCAGTGACAGTGGAGGAACGATGATATTGATATAGTTCCAATTCAGGATAGTGTGTGACTTGGAGGAGAACTTGCAGGTGGTGGTGTTCCCATGCATCTGCTGCCCTTGTCTTTCTAGGTGGTAGAAGTCACAGGTTTGTAAGGTGCTGTCAAAGGAGGCTTGGTGAGGTGCTGCAGTGCATCTTATAGATGATACTCACTGCTGCCACTGTGCTCCAGTGCTGGAGGGAGTGAATGGGTGTTGAATTAGGAGCTTCTACTTATGTTCTTTTACTTAGGACTTCGTTCATTTACTTAGGAAAGCAAGTTCCAAAGATATTTTTTATTTCATGAGTGGATCCATTTATTGATTCCAAGAAATTGTCATGAGCCATTTCTTACCAAATAATGAGATCACTAATGTCATCTGCCCTTTATCTTCCACAACGCTCCCAAGCCACTGAAGCCTTCACGGCTTTGTTACATTTCCAATGCTTCCTTCTCTGTATGCTAGTCTGCTGCAATCAAGTACACATCCTCTGGGTCTCGGGTACGTCTTTTGTAATCTCTCTCATTATTGCCTCCTTTTATCACATAATGATCACATCTGTCATTTAATCATCTCCTGTCGTCCACCTAATCCCAGACCAGTTGTTTTTGTTCTGCCGCCTTCTTTTACCATACCTTTGATCCTCCATTATAAGTTGTTCATCTGTAGCATCTCTTGGTTCTGACGAAAGGCCATCAACCTGAACGTTAATCTTACCATCCTCTCTCAGCAGATGCTGCTTTGACCTGTTGACTGTTCCCAGCATTTTCTGCTTTTACTTTATGAGATCACAGTGCTTACAGCTGGATAAAATACTTAAGGAAACTGTCAGGGAATCTCATAAAAGCAGGTCTTTGTCAATGCTTTCAGGGCAGCCTCCAGAGTTCCTTTTATACTGGGAGACTGGTGTTCACGGGCAACCTCTCTGAGTATATACCAATAACTCTGACTCCTTTATCACACAGCCAGAATCATAAACCAACAAAAAACTGGGGGCTGAATTTTTAGCGTCCAATGGTGGACAGCATGGAGACGGGCGGACAGAAAAGTTCTCACTGCTGGCTGGCGTGTCGGTTTCCCAGCACCAACCCCACACCCCCCCACCCCGGGTCAGTTCCCTGGAGGTAGGATGGGGCGGGATGAGGCAGGGCTACCCACCCGCAAGCAGCAAGTAGCCAATTAAGGCTCCTTAAAGGCCTATGATGGCCTATTGTAAGAGGCCGACTGGAATTTTCCAGTAGGCCTCCATTTCCCAGAGGCATCGAGGAACGGTGTAGCTGCCTGGATGCAGCCTCCCAGCAGGGCAAGGTGGGGGTTGAGGGGGGGAGGGGGGTGTGCGCAGCTGTATTCCAGGTAGGTTTAGAGATCTTCCCAACCTGCCTGGCTTCAGCTGCAGGCTGCCTAGGGGCTCCCCCTGCACAATGCTTGCCCAGCTGCGAAGAGCTTTTTTAATATTAAACTTTTAAAAGGTTGGAAAGAGGGCACCTCCATCTTGGGTTGCAGTCTCTTTTACTTACCTGCAATGACAGCCTGCTGCTTCTTTATTGCTGGTTGGCCTCCTTTTGATGCTGCAGCTTCGAGAGCCCACCCACCATCCATATTTCGACAGTCAGCCTGCCCTCTGGCCATTGATTGGCCAATTTGGGGAAAACCACAGCCGGGTGACTGATCCCTACGCAATGCAGCCTTCTGATCCCCATTTAACCATGACAGCAGGATCCCAAAGCCCACAGGGAAAGTCCTGCCCTAGATCTTTGATTTTGTTACCAGGATAAGAGAGCCAGATTTAATGTAAACTTGGAAAGCCAACTTGCAGGTATAAAATCAGCTGGGTGAAAGGGCTTCGACAATATATTGAGAATGCTGTTACTCTGAATTTATACCTTTACATTGTAGGATCAATTAAAAGAAAAAGCAGTGACATCAAAGCACGCACGATATATTGCTAATGCCTGATTGCTGAAAAGTCACAGTTGCATCTTTCTGGCCTTGGACCATCCCTGATGCTAAAGCAAAGGTTGTACTGGTCAACAGACAAGACAGGGCCTTTTGTATAAGAGTAGCATAAATGTTTTTTGCAGCTGGTAATGAGTTCTCCCCACACTACATACTGGATATCAACCAAACAGTGTGACAACACAGGGAGAGTGAAGGATTTAAGAAAGGTGGTGTAGATCTGGAGTGCAATGTCATCAGCATATATATGGAAGGTGACCCCATGTCGGTGGATGATATTGCAGGAGCAACCTATAAATGAGGAAGTGGAGGAGGCCAGAGATAAAGCCTGGTGGTAACTTCAGAGTTAACAGTGTATGGGCAATAACAGAGACATTGCTGGAGATGCTCTGGACATGAACAGGTAGATAAGAATGAAACCAACTGAGGGTAGTCCCACTGAGTTGAACAATGATGGAGAGGCATTGGAGGAGGATCATGTGGTTGACAGTATCAAATGCTGCAGAGAGGTCAGCAGAAATGACGAGTGATAATGCATCTTTATTGTAAAGCCACAAGCTTTGTTCTGACCTATGAAGGCATTTTTGATATCTTTATGCTTAGGTCAATCTATTCAATCTGACTAATTGTCAGCTTGACATCTCAGTTTGGTAGAAACAAACAGGCCGAGGGATCATTCTTGGAACCTTATGTAAGTAGGGCTGCATATGTTTGAGTTGGCACTTTTTTGTTTCCTTTCGTCCTGGCGATCTAGAGAAAACATGAATCAGATCTGTGATGGGGGTGGAAGCTCTGTCAGTGGACTGACTATATAGGCAGTTGATGTCTAATTTTGGTTTATATTTGGCAGCCTTCATCCAACTCAATTGCCCTTCTGAAGCCATCAATCAGAGAGAAAGGCAAGGGCTCCACGGAAGATTAGCAATAATTCCTCACATAACACTGTGGCCAAGGAGCTTGCTTCTACTTCAGTTTTACTGCGAGAGAAATCTACTTTTGTTGTTTATCGATATTCTGAGGAGGAATATTTATTTATATTATAAAGATATTCTGTGCGATCGTTCACCTACCTTTAAAGGAATAACCTACATTTATATGACACCTTTCACAACCCCAAAGTCACAAAATGCTTCACAGCCAACATTTGGAGAACAGTCAGGTTGCAACATAGAGAAACACAGCACCCAAATTACACAGCAAGGTCCCAGAAAACAGTAAAGAGGAAATAATTAGGGAATATGTTTTTGAGAGACAAATTTGACCCAACACACTGGATGAACTCTCTCCTAGAATCCTAGAATCATCGAATAGTTACAGTACCCAAGGAGGCCATTCGGCTCATCGTGTCCACGCCTGTTCTCTACAACAGCAACTCAGCTATTCCCACTCACCCATCTGTTCCCCATTGCCCGGCAAATGTTTTCTATTCAGATAATTATCCAATTCCTCTTTGAGAGCCATGATTGAATTTCCCTCCACCACATTCTCAGGCAGTGCATTCCAGATCCTAACCACTCGCTGCATTAAAAAGTTTTTCCTTATGTCGCCTTTGGTTTTTTTGCCATTTGTCTTAAATTGGTGTCCACTTGTTCTCGACCCTTCCGCCAGTTTCTCCCTACCTACTCTGTCCAGACCCCTCATGTTTTTGAAAACCTCTATCAAATCTCCTTTCAACTTTCTCTATAAGGAGAACAGTTCCAGCTTCTCCAATCTATCCATGTAACTAAGTCCCTTATCCCTGGAACCATTCTCGTAATTCTTTTATTCACCATTCACATCTTTTCACTCGTGCTCCCTCAAATTGGACACAATACACCAGTTCAGGGCAAACTAGTGCTTTATTAAGGATCATCGTAACCTCCTTGATTTTGACTCTATGCCTCTTTTTATAAAGTCCAGGATCCCGTATGCCTTATTAACTGTTTTCTCAGCCTGCCTTGCCACCTTCAATGATTTGTGCACATATACCCCCAGGTCCCTCTGCTCCTGCACCCATTTTATAATTGTATCCTTTATTTTATATTGGCTCTCCTCATTCTTACTACCAAAATGTAACACTTCATACTTTTCTGCATTAAATTGCATCTGCCACACGTCTGTCCATTCCACCCAACCTGTCTATGTCCTCTTGAAACCTATCACCTATCCTCCTTGCAGTCCACAATACTTCCAAGTTTTGTGCCATCCTCAAGTTTTGAAATTGTGCTCTGTACAGCCAAGTCTAGGTTATTAACATAGATCAAGAGAAGCAGTGGTCCTAATACCGTCACCTGGGAAACCCCACCGTACACCTTTCTCCAGTTCAAAAAACAACGTTCAACACTACTCTCTGTTTCCTGTCACTCAGCCAATTTTGTATCCATGCTGCCACTGTCCCATTTATTCCATCGGCTTTGACTTTGCTGACAAGCCTGTTATATGGTACTTTATCAAGTGCCTTTTGGAAGTCCAAGTACACTACATCAACTGTATTACCCTCATCAACTCTCTGTTACCTCATCACAAACTCCAAAAAAACTCTTATTCAAATATTGCCATGTGACGTTTTTTGTCTGCCTGAGAGACAAGACTTGGCCTTTGTTTAATGTCGTATCCGAAAGATGATCTATTTGCTCATAATAAATCTGTGCAATATTTTATAGCCCAAGCCACGAACTGTGTTCCAAAATCAAAGCAATCACATGGAGGTCAGTAAGTTGAAAACAGTGACAGGAGTCCTGATTTTAAACTGAAGTGTGATTTGGGCGGTCAGGGAGCAGGACAAATACCAAACCCCTACAAGCTTATCATGGTGACGCTTAGGTAGGTTTAACTCCCAGGCCTCATCTGCTTGCTGCCAGTCAGCTGACCACCTGAAGTGGGTAGTAACTGGCAGCTGGCCAATGGGTGAGAGTAGATATTCACAAGAACACAACAAATAGGAGCAGGAGTTGACCATATGGTCCATCGAGTCTACTCCACCAGTCAATATGATCACATCTGATTTTAGGCTTCAACTCCACTTTCCCACTCACTTGCAATATCCCTTGATTCCCTGCGAGACCAAACATCTGTCTATCCCAGCCTTAAATGTATTCAACGATGGAGCATCCACAACCCTCTGGGGTAGAGAATTCCAAAGATTCACAACCCTTAGAGAGAAGTAATTTCTCCTCATCTCAGTTGTAAATGGCTGGCCTCTTATTCTGAGACTGTGCCCCCATGCTTTAGATTGCCCGACCCTATCCAGCCCCTTCAGAATCTTGTATGCTTCAATGAGATCGCCTCTCCACTCTTCTAAACTCCAGAGAATATAGGCCCAATTCACTGATCCTCTCATCATAGGACAACCCCTTCCTTCCAGGGACTAATTCAGTGAATCTTCGCTGTACCGCCTCCAATGCAAATATATCCTTTCTTAAATGTGGAGACCAAAACAGCACACAGTACTCCAGATGTGGTCTTACCAAAACCCTGTACAATTGTAGCAAGACGTCCTTATTCCTGTACTCCAATCCCCTTGCAATGGAGGCCAACATGCTATTTGCCTTCCTAATTGCTTGCTGTACCTTTAGATTATGATTAGATTAGATTAGAGATACAGCACTGAAACAGGCCCTTCGGCCCACCGAGTCTGTGCCGACCAGCAACCACCCATTTATACTAATCCTACACTAATCCCATATTCCTACCAAACATCCCCATCTGTCCCTATATTTCCCTACCACCTACCTATACTGGTGACAATTTATAATGGCCAATTTACCTACCAACCTGCAAGTCTTTTGGCTTGTGGGAGGAAACCGGAGCACCCGGAGAAAACCCACGCAGACACAGGGAGAACTTGCAAACTCCACACAGGCAGTGCCCAGAATCGAACCCGGGTCCCTGGAGCTGTGAGGCTGCAGTGCTAACCACTGCCGCCACTGTACCACCTACCTGCATGCTTACTTTTTGTGTTCCTTGTACAAGCACACCCAAGTCTCTTTGAATATCAACACTAACAAAGTTTGACACCTTTTAAAAAATATTCTGCTTTTCTATTCTATTTGAACAGCAGGCGTCTACTGGCCAGCACCAAAGGGAGGTTCACCATCAAGAAGGTAAGTTGTGTAGATGGGGTTTTGGGAGGGGGAAATCTGGAGCAAGACAGACCTAAATTTTCCTTGTGAGGCCTGGAGGGGCACTCTGGATCTTCCTGGCCACATAAGGAAACCAAAAAAAGTGGCGTGAATAGCCTCATACAGTCCTGGATCCTCCCCCCTGTCTTCACCTAACAAAAAAGCCCCAATGGGTTCCCCACAGAGGCCACAGTTAAAATTGCAGTTGGGGTCTGATCTTATCATTGGACCCCAATATGCAAATTTAAAGAAGCATGCTGCTGGCTCCCAGCTGGTGTCATTGCCACCTGCACAGAAGATCTGAATACAACTAAAAATGGCAAGGTTCCTGTGAGATCTCAGTGGGTAAGTCATCCTGCCGATTTTAACTGCCTATTCACCTGGGTTCCACCAGGCAGTTAAGATCAGCCCTAGGGGTTTCTGATTGGCCTCGGGTTCAGTTAGGTAGATTTTGGACAGCTAAAGGCACATTAAAGGTTCACAGGAACAAGGGCACACTGACAGGATCATTGTTGGCGCAAAGTACAAGGAAAATATTTGAGGTGAAAGTCTAAAACAATAACAACTTTACAACGCTTTGAATTAAAACTTGTTAGCCAGTATAGAATATTGAGGGTAAGATTATAATACTGTTTTTAGCAACAACATGCTCATTAATGACCAAGAACACAAAAGCATAGAAAATTAATTTTCTCAAATAGAACAACGAAATCAGATGTTATTTCCATACTATCCACTGTCACATTTGTTTCTATGGATGCTTGGGAGGAGGGACAATGGCCACCATCAACTTTAGCAAGTCAAAGACATTTCCTCTCTTCTGCATTTGAACCAAGTTTAGGTTTAGGAAACATTTAGCAAAATCATACAAATGTTAACAACCCAGGCAGATTTTCTTGTGACATAATTTAACATTTCTTGCTGCTATGATCCACTTCCATGCAGTATTCCCTTAACTTTGGGCCCTAAGATCAGAAGAAAATAGTGATCCGTTAGTTGGATTTGGGTCAGATGAAAAATTTATGACCAACTGGTATTCAGCCTCCTTTTTAAAAGGGTGAATTGCCATGATGCTTACGGCAGTCACTGGAATGTCCAGGTCAAAGACCCGGATCTAAACACCTCAGTGGGCCCCACTTGTGCCCTTCTAAGGACCCGAAGACTAATTTCTGTCTGGCACTCCAATTGCTGGGTAATTAGATGATGAGAATCGAGGGAATTCCAGCGGCAAAATTCACTCCACCAGCTCTGCTTTCTTGTGATGTTCCAAGCCTTCTATGGGGTGGGTAGAATATCACCCTACTCTGACCCCAGTGGAAATTGCCATTGGAACTTCTTCAGGGTAACGACCCAGCTGATTTTCCAACCACACCGAGCCTTTTCCCCTCTGCATCCTCACATTTTTCCCAGATCTTGAACATAGGACCAGGAATAAGCCATTCATCCCCTTGAGCCTATTCTGCCTTTCAATTCGATCATGGCCGATGTGCATCTTAACTCCGTTTACCCACTGTGGTTTCATATCCCTTAATACCCTTACCTAACAAAAGTCTATCAATCTCAGTTTTGAAATTTTCAATTGACCTAATCTCAACAGCTTATTTGGGGATAGAGTTCCCGATTTCCATGACCCTTTGTGTGAAAAAGCACTTCTTGACATCGCCCCTGAGTAGCCTGATTCAATTCTTGAATTAAGAGTTTTGGAAGATCCGACTGAAGCATGATTCCTTTCCTTTGTGAGGAAATTTGTGGCTTATAGTTTATCATTTGTTTTTGCTAGTATTTTTCCAGTCTCACAAAACATGCCACCAAGTGTATTTGTACAAACTGAATATGGTTAATATTATGGCTCTCAATTTCAATTGGATCTTTCTGTGTAATTCTGATTGACAGTCATAAAAGTAAGTGGATTAATCTGCAATAGTACATTATGATTATTATTTACAACAGAATCAGCAATATCCCCAATTGTGCACTTAACCAGAGCAGGGTTTTACCTAAAACTATTAACAACATTTTAAAGGAAATATATTACAGGACTTATATGACATGCTAGCCAGCTATCCTGAGGCACAGTGTGGCTTTTGAGCAAAGAGATGCACCATTGACATTCTGTTCTCCCTTCGCCAGCTACAGGAGAAATGCCGTGAACAACAGATGCCCCTCTACGTTGCTTTCATTGATCTCACCAAAGCTTTTAACCTCATCAGCAGACGTGGTCTCTTCAGACTACTAGAAAAGATTGCATGCCCACCAAAGCTACGAAGTATCATCACCTCATTCCATGACAATATGAAAGGCACAATTCAGCATAGCGGCACCTCATCCAACCCCTTTCCTATCCTGAGTGGCGTGAAACAGGGCTGTGTTCTCGCACCTACACTGTTCGGGATTTTCTTCTCCCTGCTGCTCTCACACATGTTCAAGTCTTCAGAACAAGGAATTTTCCTCTACACAAGATCAGGTGGCAGGTTGTTCAACCTTGCCTGTCTAAAAGCGAAGACCAAAGTACGGAAAGTCCTCATCAGGGAACTCCTCTTTGCTGATGATGCTGCATTAACATCTCACACTGAAGAGTGTCTGCAGAGACTCATCAACAGGTTTGCGGCTGCCTGCAATGAATTTGGCCTAACCATCAGCCTCAAGAAAACGAACATCATGGAACAGGGCGTCAGAAATGCCCCATCCATCAATATCGGCGACCACACTCTGGAAGTGGTTCAAGAGTTCACCTACCTAAGCTCAACTATCACCAGTAACCTGTCTCTCGATGCAGAATTAAACAAGCGCATGGGAAAAGCTTCCACTGCTATGTCCAAACTGGCCAAGAGAGTGTGGGAAAATGGCGCACTGACACAGAACACAAAAGTCCAAGTATATCAAGCCTGTGTCCTCAGTACCTTGCTCTACGGCAGCGAGGCCTGGACAATGTACGTCAGCCAAGAGCAACGTCTCAATTCATTCCATCTTCGCTGCCTCTGGAGAATCCTTGGCATCAGATGGCAGGACCGTATCTCCAACAGAGAAGTCCTCGAGGTGGCCAGCATTCCCAGCATATGCACCCTACTAAGCCAGCGGCGCCTGAGATGGCTTGGCCATGTGAGCCGCATGGAAGATGGCAGGATCCCCAAGGACACATTGTACAGCGAGCTCGTCACTGGTATCAGACCCACCAGCCGTCCATGTCTCCGCTTTAAAGACGTCTGCAAACGCGACATGAAGTCCTGTGACATTGATCACAAGTCGTGGGAGTCAGTTGCTAGCGAACACCAGAGCTGGCGGGCAACCATAAAGACGGGGCTAAAGCGTGGCGAGTCGAAGAGACTTAGCAGTTGGCAGGACAAAAGACAGAAGCGCAAGGAATTGAGCCAACTGTGTAACAGCCCCGACAAACAATTTTATCTGCAGCACTTGTGGAAGAGTTTGTCACTCCAGAATTGGCCTTTATAGCCACTCCAGGCACTGCTGCACAAACCACTGACCACCTCCAGGTGCTCACCCATTGTCTCTCGAGACAAGGAGGCCAAAGATAGGAAGAGATAGGAAGAGAGATATTACAGGACTTACATGACATGCTAGCCAGGTAGATTCTTCTGTTACTAAATCTTACCACTCCTTGATTTATTCCTAAATTCATCTGTTCCTCAGTGACAGGTACAAAATGAGTTTACCAAAGAAAGCATGTGAGACACTTAGCTCATCATTGCCAGATGGTAGTATGAGACTCTGCTAATTACTACTTCTATTGTCAACAGTCAGGAGTGTCTGTTATGACAGTATAGCAAGCACTGCACAAGTCCCTGCAGCCTCCTACTTTCCCCCATATCCTAAGGTGTAAATCTCACTATATCCACCTTGGAAGCATTAGAGCTTAAGTGAACTCTACCATGATTGAAATCCAAGATCCTGTGACTCCCAATCAAATTAATTACTTGAATGTGTATCCTCCAAGGGTGAATATTCAGAAATAGAGGAATTATGATTTTAAAAAAAGTTAAACACATCATTAATCACATTGGACTATGTCACAAAAGATTTTATTTTTGTGCTAAAATCTTGAACTTCTTTGTGTTTCAAAAAAATGAAAAAAGGATTTTGCTCAGTGAAAGACATCTGCAAACATAATTGGAATTCCTACAATGTTTTGAAAGGAAGTTCAGAATAAGGGTTGAACTTTATGGGTGTTTTGAAAGGAAGTTAAACTTGTAAAAGGACAGGAAGGTCAGCAGTTTCAAGGAAATCACAGGGGTTAGACCTTTCTTCAGAGCAGCTTTTGAACCGGGGGAGACACTGTGACTGAACATGAGATCATGTTCAGGAAGGTTCTTTTTTCACTTTGGGCCCTTTAAAAAGCCTGTGAATTGGACAAAGGGCAGGCATTTGAAATCTTTGCTTGACCTGCCTGGAGGCAGAGAAAAAAGACCCAGAAAAGTATTACCTCTCTCTGTAAAGGAGACTTGTTTCTCTTGATAAGGAATCCTACATTTGAAAGGTGGCAGATTCCTGTTGCCTTCAGTCGCTGAAGAATTTCTGCATCCAGTGAGATTCCTGCTGCCTCTTGTATTCTAAGAAATACTGAAATCTGAAGAATTCTTCAACTGCTAGACTGTTGCTTCAAAACCCAAGCAGGTCTGTTGCTGCACCCCTGATGGAAGACCTATGCGATGCTTGCTGCAGTTAAATTGCCATGAACATCTACCCTTCACAGACTGTTCATCAATCTCGCCTAGAGAGACTTCAAGTGGCATCCGACTATTCGACTCTGGGTCACCACACGGTACTGAAAACATCCTACCAGAACATGAACCTCTATTATTTTTTATTATTCCTTCTATTCCTAAGAAACCGTTGTAATGCAAAATACCCTTTTGAAACCGGTTAACCGTTTCTCTTTGAATGTATTTGTCTGTGCAGGAGGGTTAAGGGATTAAGCATTTTTCTCATATATATAGATCTATCTCGTTAGTAGTTAAGACCTATTATTTCTTTTTCAATAAATTGTTAATGTTGTTGTTTAAAGAAACCTGGTTTGCTGTGCTTTATTCTGGGGGAAAAATACAGTGTTTAATTTGGCTAGTCTTCAGGAGGTGGGAAACTTTATTTGATATGCTATGACCAGTGGAGTAGTGGGACTGAATTAACAGTGCATTACTCCCGCCTTGGTCACAACAACTGAATCTGGCTCACGTTAGAGGCCCCAATTCAGATTTTTTTTTTACTAGATCATAATATCATCCCCTTTAAGTGCCTTTCTCTCTACCTATATAGAATCAGTATCAACATCTAGGGAATAATTTAAATTACCATCAAACAGATGCTAGTGGATGGATTTCCAAAAATATTAATTTGTTTAAAAAAAAGAGCCTTTTTCAATCTCCCTTATTTTGCTGTGGCAAGTTCTATAGAAACTCGTATCTGGCTAGACAAGAACATAATTTGAAATTGTGATCACATCTCTACCAACATTAGCCAGACTTAGCGTTAAAGATTTAGTCAGCTGCAAAGAATCAATTCTGGAATAAATTGCAAGTGCCAAGGGGTAAAATGAATAGTAATTTTCACACACCAGACGTTGATAAGGCCTATTTTTCTGATCATTCCCCAGAAGGGAAAACCTGTCTAAATCAGGTAACAGGAACTTTTTTCCAGTGAGATGCTGTCCTATCAATTCTCAAGTATCACTAGCATTAGCAAAATGCATGCCACTGATCCTTGAAAGTAATTGGACAAAATACAACAACATATATACGCAGAGGGATATGCATTCCCTGTAATATTTTTACTTCTAAGCAAGCAATCTTTCTTTCTGATTATTAAGGCAGGCCTTTGCTCTCATTTATCTGATGGCCAGAATCTATATACTGTAAGTACAATGAATTACTGAATTCAGCAGGGCAAGAAGTTTTAGGGGTTGGGGAAAGGCAAAGCAAAAATCATCAGACTGGTTCCTGGACAAAGATTTGGATGACAATTGGATTCTGGATGGACAGCAGGGGTGGATCTGTTATGTCGAGAAAGAAACATCAATAAATGATTGAATACATTTTCATATGGATTGATTTGTCACAAGAAAGCGAAGAACAATGACAGTTCCTGTGAATAGTTCAATTGGAGAAGTGACTGATGTGTCAGGGGAGCACCCAGTCAAAAAGCTTGGGATTGGGCAAGAATTTCGCAATCCATGGGGAATTCGGTTTGCTGTAGTGGAAAATGACAGAAAGCTCCCATATTTCCTCTTATACATAAAGTTTTTGCTGAGAATAAGGTCGATAACGTAAAGAAAAAAATTGAACACGTGCATTCTGAATTTGACAGAAAATCTCCTATTGGTTTGCAAAATATGAACTATCTGGACTGAAATCAACTCTCAATCAGTAGAAAGCAGTTCTCTCACTGCTGGAACTTAGAACTTTGGCCAGTTACAAAATGCCTTGGAATCTGGCGCTAAAAAAGAAACCATTTTCTGATGGAGAAGTGGCTGAAAGAGATTATGATAACAGTAATGGACACTTTAATAAAGAACTATGAACTGAAAATAAGAAAAAATATTTTGAAGAAAATTCGAGAGCTGCAGTTGAGTCACCAGACAATTTGTCATTGTTTACTGGATATATTTGGCAGCATTAAATCTCAGCTAAAAGCTGAGCTGAAAAATTCCCTGCATTTTCACTTGCACTGGATGAATCCTGTGACATTTGTAGCACTGGTCAGTTATTGTACTGGGTACCATTTGTTAAGCAAGTCCTTGAACTGAGAGAAAAACTGTTGGTGATTGCAGGACTCAAAGACCACACATGTGGTTCTGGCATTTTGACTGCTTCGATACTTGTTGTCACTGATGGTAGAAGTTTGGAAATCTCTTCCACATGTAGCAATTGATGTTAGGTCAATTGTTAATTTTAAATCTGAGATTGATAGATTTTTGTTAACCAAAGGGACAAAGGTCACAGGTCAGCCATGATCTCATTGAATGGCAAAAAAGGCTCAAGGGGCTAAATAGCCTACTCCTGCTTCTATGTTCCTATGATGCATCTGTCACAACTGGTCAAAATTCTGGCTTACTTACACTGCTGAAAAAGTATCTGAGTAAGATCAGAGGTACATATCAGTCGCTGGTCTCCTTTAAATGCCTAATCCATTTGTGCTCAGATGACAGCTGACGATTCGTTGAGGTGCCCCTCTCAGCAATTATATTGATGAAGTCAAAGAACCTCTTATAGCCTCTGGACCAAAACCAGAATCTCCACCCAAGATGTGCTGTGCCTGATAAATGCATGCCAGAATTTCAAACGTCAGTAAATGACTGCAAGATTTCCCATTGAATGGCAGCAGATGCTTCTTTTGTAAATAGACACATGAAGTACATTTATCTGTATTGAGTGAGTGTATGTAAGGTGTGTTAGGAACATAGAAACATAAGAGAAGGAGTAGGCCATTCAGCTCGTCGAACCTGCTCCGTCATTCAATTAGATCATGGCTCATCATCTACCTCACCACTTTCTTGCAGTATCCCCATATCCCTTGATGTCATTAGTATCCAGATACTATTAATTTCTGTCTTGAACTTGCTCAATGATTGAGCTTCCACAGCCCTCTGAGGTAGAGAATTCCAAAGATTCACCACCCTCTGAGTGAAGAAATTCCTCCTCATCTCAGTCTTAAATGGACTACCCCTTACTCTGATACTATGTCCCCTGGTTCTAGACTCGCCAGCCAGGGGAAACATCCTATCTACATCCACCCTGTCACACCCTGTAAAATTTTTGTAAGTTTCAATGAGATTACCTCCCATTCTTCAAAACTTTAGAAAATACAGGCCCAGTTTCCTCAATCCTTCCTCAAAAGACAATCCTGCCCTCCCAGGGATTAGTCTGGTGAACCTCCGTTACACTACCTCTATGGCAAGTATATCCTTCCTTAGATAAGGAGACCAAAATGTACACAATACTCCAGGTGAGGTCTCACCAAGGCTCTACACAATGTTAGTAATGTTCTACTAAGAGTGGAAAACAGTGTTGCCATAGCCATATCTGTGGCTTGTCAGAGATTTCTGTTGGGCAACGCTGAACCAGCAAAGCACCCATAAATATTTCTGCCAGCATTGAGACTATAATTGCTGAGAATTTGAGATGGATGTTACACAGTAATTAACTATTGTGTGATTCCAGTTGTTTAGACCTTGGTCTTCCATTTCGGCCTTTTTAAATACGATCTGTAAGATTATAATTTTGGTGCCAGAAATAAGCTATTCTAACTAAGGTTCAACGAATTACTTAGCTAAGATTTTTTTCAGTCAAAATTATTAAAGTTAGTAGCCTGGGCCTATTGCTGATCTGTAAAAGGAATAACTGCCAGCAGTGAATGCCAGAATTAAGAGGAGCTCAAAATCCTGACATAATGGGATCCAGTCTCAGACTTGTTATGGATATCAAGGAAGAGACTCAAAAGCCGAGGACACGATTTGACAGCAAATACAGAAAACCTAAGATGTGACTCAAGAATTCCAAGATGACTCTTAACAATTAATCAAACAAAAACAAGAAATACTGGAAATACGCAGCAGGTCTGGCAGCATCTGTGAAGAGAGAAGCAGAGTCAACATTTTAGGTCAGTGACCTTTCATCAGAACTGGCAAATGTTAGAACTGTAATAGGTTTTAAGCAAATAAAACGGGGGTGGCACAAGAGATAACAAAAAGAAAGGCATTGATTGGACTGGGTCACAGAGAATAATGACAAGAAGGTGTGGCACAGTGGTACAGTGGTTAGCACAGCAGCCTCACAGCTCCAGCGACCCGGGTTTAGTTCTGGGTACTGCCTGTGCAGAGTTTACAAGTTCTACGTGGGTTTCTGCCGGGTTCTCTGGTTTCCTCCCACAGCCAAAGACTTGCAGGTTTATAGGTAAATTGGCCATGATAAATTGTCCCTAGTGTAGGTAGGAGAATTGTGGGGATGTGGTAGGGAATATGGGATTAAATGTAGGATTAGTATAAATGGGTGGCTGTTTGTCGACACAGACTCGGTGGGCTGAAGGGCCTGTTTCACTGCTGTATCGCTCTATGATCTAAGGTCATGGAGCAAAGGCAAATGGTATGTTAATGGTGTGCTGAAAGAGAAAGCGTTAGTGCAGAGAGGGTGTTAATGGACAGAAAAATGAACAGCCCTGGCCAAAAGCACAAACATGAAAAAAAAATTGAGCAGGCACATGGTAAAAAAAAGAATGAAGAAACAAACTAAAATAAAAAGAAAAAAATAACTGAACATTAAAACAGGGGCCTGTCTCCACAGCTGCCAGACCTGCTGAGTATTTCCAGAATTTCTTGTTTTTATTTCAGATTTCCAGCATCTGTCGTATTTTGCTTTTAAATTAATCAAACAAGCCCAGCTTGAGATTCAACAGTGAATGCAGTCCTGGTGGAGAGTAAGACTCGGCTTAAAACTCAGCGACAGGTGCACAAATCTAATAAGCCTTAACTAAGATTCAAGAACAAATGTGAATTGAAATTGGAAAGATTGAATGACTGTGAAACAAGGGCAATATCTTGAAAAACATCTCAATAACCTTTAGAAAAAAAAAGGATAATCAACAAAAAAAAAGAATGAAACAACTAAGAATAAGCAAAAAACTGTTCATGTGATGCTATTAAGAAATTAGGAAATATTAGTGACTCTTAAGCACCTTGTAGATCAGATGCTGAAAGGCATTTCTTGGCAAAAGCTTACGATATACAGATGACATGGTTCTATAAGCCAAAGAATATGTCATTGGTATAATGGGCTGAATTAAATTTTAGGTTGGCATGAAGCTACATTGAAGCGAATTGGGTGGCAAGTAAACTTAATTGGACATACAGCAATAGCCATGGAATGGAACTAGCTTCTGTATTGGTGTAATGAACAGGGTGATACCAGAAAAAAAAGCTACTAAAGTTAGTGTTTTTAAAAAAAAAATATTCATGTTATTGTCAGTTTATAAAGGCTTTGGCTGATGTAGTATGACGCCTCTATGAATTGATGGGAAGAAAACTCAATGTTTTTAGAACAACAACTGCTATGTTCTAAAAACAGAAAATGTTGGAAAAACTCAGCATGTCAGACAGCAACTGTGGAGAGAGAAACAGAGTTAACAGTTCAAATTAATGACCTTTCATCAGAAATCAGGAGACCAAGATCAGAGTGGGAGTGGGAAGGAGAATTAAAGTGGCAAGCGACCAGAAGCTCAGGATTACGCTTGCAGACTGAATGGAACTGTTGAGAAAAGGCATCAACCAATCTGATAAAATGTCATCAACCTGAAACATTAGCTCTGTTTCTCTCTCCACAGATGTTGCCTGACCTGTGGATGTTTTCCAGCATTATCTGTTTTAATTCACTCCAACATTCTCACTACTTTGCTTAAGTGGATATCTTTTGTTACAAATAACAAAGCTTTCACGAGTGCAGACTGAGAACAAAATAATTGTTTACCCACTACTTCATTTAGTCTCTAATCAAGGCAGCCTGAAAATATTATGTCACCACAAAACAGCCCTTGGCAGTTTTTGCTGCAGTCCATTAACTTTCATACCTCTTTGGGAGTGAGTGCTTGATAATGACAGATTATAGACCCATGTCCTGGAGAGGAAATTTGCCCTGCTTAAGAAATGTTAAAACTATTATGTTGACTACATCACAACAGAAGCTGATATAGAAATACTAATTTAGCTTGTCATGGGGCCATGCAAGAACTGTAATCTCTGCTAAATAGCCGAACAGAAGATACAAGAAAATGATGAAAAGGATAACCTTTTAGAAACCTAATAAGAATTGTCATTATGGTTGGTTGATGCATGAGGTTGAAATACAAAGGTCACAATATACTCCTCATTAAATTAGATTAGATTAGATTAGAGATACAGCACTGAAACAGGCCCTTCGGCCCACCGAGTCTGTGCCGAACATCAACCACCCATTTATACTAATCGTACACTAATCCCATATTCCTACCAAACATCCCCACCTGTCCCTATATTTCCCTACCACCTACCTATACTAGTGACAATTTATAATGGCCAATTTACCTATCAACCTGCAAGTCTTTTGGCTTGTGGGAGGAAACCGGAGCACCCGGAGAAAACCCACGCAGACACAGGGAGAACTTGCAAACTCCACACAGGCAGTACCCGGAATTGAACCCGGGTCCCTGGAGCTGTGAGGCTGCGGTGCTAACCACTGCGCCACTGTGTACAGCTAAAAAAATTAACAAATTCGAAGTAGAAAACTCATTTGGCCAAAGGAATATCCAAATGATGTTTAAGCAGAAGGAAGCTGAAGAATGATATTGATGCTGTACTCAAATCTTGAATGAAAGTACAGTGTTAAAATCATTTTCCGTATAATGAAATATATTTCCAAACTAAAATCAATGTTCTTAATAGTCACTGGTAATTTGCCACTGGAAATATGGAAATCTGAAATTGGAAGTCATTTGAAGCATAACATTAATTACTTGATCTATGACATGATTCATTGATAGATGAACATATTGACCACATCAAAGCCTTACCAAACATACAACGATCCTAGTACTGGATGCGTAAGATTCAAAAAAGTGGTGTAAAGCTTATCACAACTTTGCAGCTGCACCACCTCCTAAGTCAATATCCCCTTCCTGAGGTGTGGTGCCCAGGAATGAATGCAACACTCCAGATGCTGTCTAATCAGAGCTTTATACAACAGGAGCACAACTTCCACCCCTCTGCATTCCAGCACCCTTGAGATGAAGGCCAATATTCCACGAGCCTTTTAATTAATGTTTGTACCTGCCTACTAGTTTTTAATTATCTCTGTACATGGGCCCCTAAATCTCTTTGCTATCTACAGTTCCTAATTTCTCACCATTTAGAAAACGTTATTCTATGAATACTTAATGCATATTTGTTTAAAATCCCACTCTCCGCTATTGTAACAAAGGAGTTAATTTGTTAAGTTTTAATACAATCAATGCCTTCAGTGAACTAGAAAGGAATTTGATATGAATGCATTAAGCATTTGCATGATAACATAGCTATCAGTCATTTCCAGGGTTATACTGCTGCATTCTGATAGTTGACACACAAAAATTAATGGTTCCTTAGAGAGTTTCTTGAATCTAATTGTTTGCAACAATGTATGAATACATGGGCTTACGAAGAACAACTGGCTACCTAATGCTTGTTCAGAATCATAAAATTTTATGAAGGAGGTCATTTGGCCAGGTTTCTGACAGAGCTATCCACATTGTTCTAGTCTGCTGCTTTTTCTCCCGTACTCTTGAAAATGATTTTAAAATATGTAGCCACTTTCTTTTTCAGATATTATAGACTCTCCTTTCATCACTATTTCTGGTAGGGAATTCCATGTCCTAACAACCCTCTGTGTCAAATGACTCATTTACTTATCTCAGGAACTCCAATTTTTTGCTGCACCCCTTTTACTTGTGGGAACATATCTTGTTTGCACCCTAAGCATTTTTTTTTATTTGTTCATGGGATTTGGGCATCGCTGGCTAGGCCAGCATTTATTGCCCATCCCTAATTGCCCTTGAACTGAGTGGCCATTTCAGAGGGCATTTTAAGAGTCAACCATATTGCTGTGGGTCTGGAGTCACATGTAGGCCAGATCAGGTAAGGACGGCAAATTTCCTCCCCCAAAGGACATTAGTGAACCAGATGGGTTTTTCCAACAATCGACAATGGTTTCATGGTCACACTAGACTAGCTTTTTAATTCCAGATTTTATTAATTGAATTAAAATTTCACCATCTGCTGTGGTGGGGTTCAAACCCATGTCCCCAGAGCATTAGCCTGGGCCTCTGGGCTACCAGTCCAGTGACATTACCACTACGCTACCGCCTCCCCGTAAAGCATCTCCTTTTTGAAGCTTTCTCATTTTTTTGTCCCTTTTCTGATCTGCCATTTTTTCACAATTTATCTGGACATGTTTTCTTGTTACCCTACTAAAACTGTTTTTTTCACTCAACTACCTTTATCTTTAACTGTTTCATCACCTTTTTTAATTTATAAGTCAAACCTACTACAGGTGCTATTTTCCAGCTATTCCCCTCCCCTTACATTAGCTACCATTCACCTTAGTTTAGTTTAGAGATACAGCACTTTAACAGGCCCTTCGGCCCACCGAGTCTGTGCCGACCATCAACCACCCATTTATACTAATCCTACACTAATCCCGTATTCCTATCACATCCCCACCTGTCCCTATATATTTCCCTACCACCTACCTATACTAGGGGCAATTTATGATGGCCAATTAACCTATCAACCTGCAAGTCTTTGGCATGTGGGAGGAAACCGGAGCACCCGGAGGAAACCCACGCAGACACAAGGAGAACTTGCAAACTCCGCACAGGCAGTACCCAGAATCGAACCCGGGTCCCTGGAGCTGTGAGGCTGCATTGCTAACCACTGCGCCACTGTGCCGCCCTTCATTCACTTTGTTTCATATACTATAAATTCCCAACCCCAGGCTATAAGAGTTAGAATTTTCATGGAGGTTTCCGAATTTGCTGCCATAACATCAGCAGAAACCCCAGAGAAATGACAAAATGGCCATTAACATTGATGCTCCAGGATTTCTGCTGATCTTGCACCAAAGAGAACCCCCAATGAAATTCCAGAGGTAAATAAATATTGCACTCATCCTACAGAGAAGGTAAATAAAAAGAAAGACTTGCATTCATAAAGTGCCTTTCACAACCACCGGACAACCCAAAGCACTTTACAGCCAATGAAGTACTTTTGAAGTACTTTTGAAATGTAGTCATTGTTGTAATGTAAGAGAGACAGCAGCCAGTTTTCACACAGCAAGCTGCCACAAACAGCAATGTGATAATGACCAGATAGTCTGCTTTTTGTGATGTTGATTGAGGGATAAATATTGGCCTGGAGACCAGGCATAACACCCCCGCTCTTCTTCAAAAAAGTGTGTCAGGCAAGTCCCCCCATCTACCAAGTCTGAGGCACCCATTATTTCACCACATGAACATTAAAACTTAAATTTTCAAGCCCCTGACTGGAAAGACATTTTTGTATAGTAACTAGCAGTGCTGGAACAAAAGGGACCCAGTCATTGCTTCCCCAATACACAGAAGAAGTGGTCAAACCAGTTTTAGTTACATGACTATGAGATTTTTTGTTTTTTTTTCATGTTTGCACTTGTTGCTGTTCATCTTGCGGCACAGTGGCGCAGTGGTTAGCACCGCAGCCTCACAGCTCCAGCGACCCGGGTTCAATTCCGGGTACTGCCTGTGTGGAGTTTGCAAGTTCTCCCTGTGTCTGCGTGGGTTTCCTCCGGGTGCTCCGGTTTCCTCCCACATGCCAAAGACTTGCAGGTTGATAGGTAAATTGGCCATTAGAAATTGCCCTTAGTATAGGTAGGTGGTAGGGAAATATAAAGAGGGATAGGTGGGGATGTGATAGGAATATGGGATTAGTGTAGGATTAGTGTAAACGGGTGGTTGATGGTCGGCACAGACTCGGTGGGCCGAAGGGCCTGTTTCAGTGCTGTATCTCTAAACTCTAAACTAAATCTTCAGTCCGTTAACACCTTATCTGTACTAATGCTTTGTCTTTCAACACACCATTAACATATTGTTTGCCTTTGCTCCATGACCTTTTGGTCAGCTATGTGGCCTTGTCCAATCTACACCTTCTCCTTTGTTATCTCTTGCCCCACCCCCACCTCACTTGCTTATAACCTGTGACATTTCTAATATTCGTCAGTTCCGAAGAAGGGTCACTGACCCGAAACGTTAACTCTGCTTCTCTTTCCACAGATGCTGCCAGACCTGCTGAGTGGTTCCAGCATTTCTTGTTTTTATTATTAGTTACATGACTAGCTGGCTGGAGTTTTTTTTAAATTGAACTTCCAACAAAGGATTTGAACTGAGACAAAGCTGTATGCTCATGGAGTAAAGATCTGTACTGAAACTGAAGCAAGAATTACAGCCTCTCCTGTCTGCTTGCTTCCATCTCCTTCCCATGGAACTGAATCTTGTGAAAACACATGAAATTCAAAGAGAGAAAAGTTTCCTACGTGATGAAGGTTTTAAGAAGACTACTGAGCCCTAACGAAAAGCAAGACTACTTACAAAAGGACTACAATGAGCTTGAAGCACCGTAACAAGATATTGCCTCAAACCCCTCTCTACTATATTTCCTTCTCTTTTCTGTTCCTATCTGCATGTATATCTCATGTGCATGCTAGCGTGTGTGTGTCATATATCCGTAGGCATGAACCGTATTAGAGTTTAACTTTAACGTTTTAATAAACTTTCATCTTTCTTTTTTAAACCTCAGAAAGCCTGTGTGAATTGGTTTCTTTATCTTATAATTGGAAAGTTGTGAACAAGGATTCACAAAAAAGGGAGCTCAAAACACAGAGTGTTTAAAATTAAACCCTGTTACACTAAGACCAGGTAAAGACAGCAAAAGACCCCTAGACATATTTCTCACCTGGTCATAACGAGTGTCACGGGATCTCTTGCATCCATATTTGAGGGCAGACAGGACCTTGCTTTAACAACCAAAAGACATCCAACAGTGCAGCACTCCCTCAGTACTGCACTGGAGTGTCAGCCAGGATTTTTGTGCTCAAGTCCTGGAGTGGGACTTGAACCCACAACCGTCTTACCAACTGAACGACAGCTGACACGATGCAGACAAGAGTTAATGGGCATGAAGGTTAATGAGCATCTTGAGGTTGCAATCAATGGCTGTAAGATTGTTGATATGAAATAATTTTCCTTTTTTTAACTTGTGTACTGTAGGTTTACCTCCTGAATGAAGCTCCTGAACTGAACCTGTAATATAGAAGTTGAAAGGTAGATATGTATCTGTTATCTATCTATAAATACAGTGAAACCTGTACAAACTAACAACCCCAAAAAATAGACACCTACAAAAAAGTGACTCTCATTGGGAGTCCCAAATAAGTTACATTGTAATAGATACAAGCTGCACTTTGAAACCATGGACACTTGCAAATTATGAACTATGAACAGCCTTCAATGCACAAAGTCCACTTGCAACTTAAAACGTAGGTCAGTACAAAGAACCAACGGGTGAAAGAAATGGCTTTTGTGGAATGGAAATCTCTTTACCCTGCAACCATAACAGCAGAGAAACTGCTTTATTTCTGCGATTGAATGCTTGCATGGCTCTATCCCAAGGAGAAAGCGGATTCTCTGCCACTATGAATGCTGGGAACTGTACCGGATGGTAACTCAAATTTCAGTCTGTTGAGCAGTGTGCCACCTGACTTCAAGTGGTGAAGTCTTTTTTTTGCCATTCCTGTCAAATATTATAAGGTACTTCTAATTTAAAATGGTATTAAGTGCAGAGCAGATGAGCATGGGTGCAGAGTGTGAAAATGGCCATGCAGAAGTGTCGGTCAGATTGTGGACAATGGGTGCAATGTGCAAGCTGAGCATTCAAAGCTCAACCCAAAACCTCTGAACAGCTGAAGAAGGTGGGACAAAGTAAAGCTGCAATTAGAGGATCACACCTCACTCCACCAGGAGGTCAGGCACTGATGAACCGCTAATAGACCTCTACCCATCCTCCAGCACTTCAAACATTAACAGCTGCAACACATGGGGGGAGGGGGTTCCCAGACAGAGGTCTGCAGGACATTAATCTTGCCCAATTTGGCTAGGGTTTGGCCAGGGACTCCAACACTATAGCAGCCATCTCACCCTGTGCAGGCTGCCATGATAGAAGATTTCAGGATCAGGCCATCCCTCCATAATGGACAAAGACCTTGGAATGGCAATGAACTGGGAAACCCAACAAACAGAATGACAACTGAAATCACATTCTACTGGCAAAGCTGTAGACATAGGCACAATCCCTGGTGTAATGTAGTGTAGTGGTGATTTCACCTTTAAGGAACCGTGCCTTTAAGAGATCAGGCCACTGATTCAACTGATGGCATCATCAGACATATATAAGAAGACACCATTTTGAGAGGCAAATTCAACATATGGTTTTACAGAGAGCAGACACACACCAGCGAGGAAAATACCTGCACCTGGATCATGCAATACAGATAAGTAAGACAATAAATAGTGCTTGTGTTGAATCTGAATATAAAGCTTGCAGTTATCATTTATAGAAGACTTAAGAACGCAGCACAACACTACAACTGGTGACGTTAAAAAAAAGAAGGAACACTGGAGGAGATGTAGCCAATCTCAGGATATTTGGCTCATTAGGCTTAGTGCACATGCAATGACCATTTTGGAAATAAGGACTCCGGAAAATAAAGGACAGTTGATGCAAGTCCCTGAGGTGTCCCTAATTTACAGGTTTCACTGTTCTATTTTATTTAGAGATACAGCACTGAAACAGGCCCTTTGGCCCACCGAGTCTGTGCCGACCAACAACCACCCATTTATACTAACTCTACAGTAATCCCATATTCCCTACCACCTACCTACACTAGGGGCAATTTACAACAGCCAATTTACCTATCACCAACAAGTCTTTGGCTGTGGGAGGAAACCGGAGCACCTGGCGAAAACCCACGGGGTCACAGGGAGAACTTGCAAACTCCACACAGGCAGTACCCAGAATCGCACCCGGGTCCCTGGAGCTGTGAGGCTGCGGTGCTAACCACTGGACCACTGTGCCGCCCTGTATATGAAAGATTTGTGTATCGAGTACATCTTCAGCAAATGCTATATACTTTCCCTGTTTTGTTTAAGTACTTCTATTTTTTAATATTTTTTTGTGAACTCGTGGTTGAAGATTGTAGAGATGGATTCATTTGGAGGACTGAAGTGACTCCATAAATGCTGGACTTTGTTTTTTTTAAAAAAGGTCACTGGAAGGACTTTGGGACTTTTAACTTGGTTTAAAAAACAAACCCTTACTGGATGTCACATGTCTTAAGCTAAATAAACACCAAGAGCCTTGGTGAATAGGGGAGTTGTTTACAGAGAAGTGACATGCCAAGATTTAATGTGGTCAACAGTTGGTTTCGTTTTGAATATTGTTTTGAGTCAGTTGGGGGTCAGCCTGCTGAGAGAGAAGACATGAGTTCATCTTTTCTCCACCTCTCTAAGAAACCCTGTCAATTCAGTGTGATAGCTGAAACCCCTGATGCCACATTTCTCCTGGAAAGCCTGCCAGACTAATCCTCAATGTCGCCTGAAGAGAACTGCTCCAAAAAAATCCCAGGCACAGCCATGTATGTGTATTTGGGATGCCAGAAAAAGGGACAACTGATTTCATTGCATATATTCTCCTTTTCCTTCAAGAATTAACAAGTACTGCTTAAAAGTAGAGACATGTTGTCAAAGCTTTTCATCTTACACTCATCAGGAGAATCTGAAAGAATACCAATGTAAGGGAAAACAACAACTTTATAATGTATGAGAAGAGAGTGCTGATTGGTTGGCAAGTGAATTCTGATTGGTAGAGATGTTGCCATGAAGATTGTACCAGTTTACGGTGACTGACAGTTAACTGCCAAGCTTTGTTTGAAATTTAAACCAGGCAGCTTGACTCTGATTGGTCAAGGCATTGTCCTGAGGAATGAACCAGCGAATGGTTGTCACTTATTTTGTTTAGCTGAAACAGGCACAATGTGTGTATATGTTCTTTCTGTCTGCGAAGAACAGGGCCCTGTGTATTAATATATGTAGCTTCCAGTACTTGTTGTCTAACATTAGATGTCATTCCGCGATTGGACAACATTTGCTAAATACTCCTCAGTATGCTAAGCATTACACTGACAACCAATTTAAGATTGTCAGTAGGCTCACAGTGTGGTCGACAATTAAACAACATGAGGAGGGGTCTCCACAAATATCCCCATCCTTAATGATGGGGAGCCTAGCACATCAGTGCAAAAGACAAGGCTGAGGCATTTGCAAACATCTTCAGCCAGAAGTGCAGAGTTAATGATCCACCTCAGCCTCCTGTTGAGGTCCCCAGCATCACAGATGCTAGTTTGATTCACTTCACATGATATCAAAAAATGGCTGAAGCCACTGGATATTGCAAAGGCTATGGGCCCTGACAACATTCCAGCAATGATACTCAAGACTTGTGCTCCAGAACTGGCTGCACCCTAGCCAAGCTGTTCCAGTACAGCTACAACTCTGGCATCGTCCCGATAATGTGGAAAATTGCCCAGGTATGTCCTGTACATGAAAAGCAGGACAAATCCAACCCGGCCAATTACCGCCCCATCAGTTTACTCTCAATCATTAGTAAAGTGATGGAAGGTGTCTGCGAAAGTACTATCAGGCAGCACTTGCTTAACAATAACCTGCTCACTAATGCACAGTTTGGGTTCTGCCAGGGCCACTCAGCTCCTGACCTCATTACAGCCTTGGTCCAAACATGGACAAAAATGCTGAACTCAAGAGGTGAGGTGAGAGTGACTGCCCTCGACATCAAGGCAGAATTTGACTGAATGTGGCAACAAGGAGTCCTAGCAAGACTGGAGTCAATGGGAATCAGGCGGAAAAACTCTCCACTAGTTGGAGTCGTACCTAGCACAAAGGAAGATGGTTGTTGGAGGTCAATTATCTTAATCCCAGGACATCACTGCAGCTGTTCCTCAGGGTAGTGTCCTAGGCCCAACCATCTTCAGCTGCTTCATCAATGATTTTCCTTCCTTCATAAGATCAGAAGTGGGGATATTCGCTGATAATTGCACAATGTCCAGCACAGTTCTCGACACCTCAGATACTGAAGCAGTCCATGTCCCCATCCAAGGGGTTCAAATTACATCTTCATTTTGAACAGTTTTTGAAGATGATTCCAAGGCCTCAGTCTAGTTTACATTCATGCCACACAAGTGGCAGGCAATGACCATCTCCAACAGGAGAGAATCCAACCAGCTCCCCTTGACAGTCAATGGCAGTACCATTGCTAAATCCCCAAATATCAACATCCTGGGGGTTACCCAGAAACTGAACTGGATCATCCATTGAGTACTGTGACTACAAGAGCAGGTTATAGGTTTGGAATTCTGTGGAGAGTAACTCACCCCCCCGACTTCCCAAAGCCTGTCTACCATCTTAAAGACACAAGTCAGGAGTGTGATATAATACTCTCCACTTGCCTGGATAGGTGCAGCTCCAACTACACTCAAGAAGCTCGACTCCATCCAGGCCAAAACAGCCCACTTGATTGACACTCCATCCACTGCCTTCAACATTCACTCCCTCCACCACCGACGCACGTGGCAGCTGTGTGCACCATCTACAAGATGCACTGCAGCAATGCACCAAGGCTCCTTCAACAGCAACTTCTAAACCCGCGGCCTCTACCAGCCAGAGGGACAAGGGCAGCAGATGTATGGGAACACCACCACCTGCAAGTTCCCCTCCAAGCCACACACCATCCTGACTTGGAACTATATCACCGTTCCTTCACTGTTGCTGGATCAAAATCCTGGAACTTCCTTCCTAACAGCACTCTGGGTGTGCGTACACCAGATAGACTGCAACGGTTCAAGAAGGTAGCTCATCATCACCTTCTCAAAGGCACTTAGGGATGGGCAATAAATGCTGGCCTAGCCAGCAATGCCCACATCCTGTGAAAGAATAAAAAAAATGCCTGCCCAAATCAACCAGCCACAGTGATGAGTGGATAAAGTGTCAGAGACTCTGTGTAACCAAGTTGCACCCCGATTTGCATGCCCAGAGAAGAGTGTAACATTACTTGTTCCTTTGATATGTGAACTAGTGTAAGACTCACAAGACTACAGGTAATCTCCAAAGAAAATGTGGGTTTTTTATTATAACTTAACTAGAACATATATATATAAGATATCTTCACATTTCAAAAAAGCATATTAAGAAACAAAGGCAGTCTCCAGGACCACAAAATACCAAAGCCAGGATTTCTTCAGGATCTTGACTGACATCTGGATGAACAGCAAGTAGATTATGTAGCTTTAAAAAGGCAGACATCTAAACTTCAGCAGAAGAACATTTGCTTGGAAATTTTGAAGAGGATCTCCAAGAAGAAACTGGCAGGACCCGCTGAAGAACCCAGTAAACATAGGGTTTGGCCATGTCTTCCTCAGGATTATATTATCAAAACAAAGAGAGAGAAAAATTTGCAATTATACATGAGTTATATTGTCTGTAACCCGAAACTTCAACAGGCAAAATATCCTGACTAATCAATTTGGCTCTCATTAACCCAAATTTTTGCTTGCATAATAAAAATTAGACTTTTCAAGGGACAACTGCACCTTAGTAGAATAATAAACTTTGATTGGCATGGCATAAATCTCTGTACTTACAAAATAGTGTATCATTCATTTGGTGTGAGCACTGTCAGGCATATCTATCAGTCTACAGCAAAGTTGAAGTCTTTTCTGGAGGCTATTTGAAACCTTGATTATGTTTCAGCCTATAATGCACTCTGACACAAATATTATTGTATGTGATTTACAGTGTTCCGGTGATTTGAGTACTTACGAGTGAATACATTGCAGCAAGCTCCACTCTGTGCAGTCGACAAGTAGCAACAATTACCTCTTGTTACATTCTGCTGAAGATGCTGGCGATTTTATGTCATGTGACAGGGCGGGGAAGTATGGCAGTAGGTAAACCATGCCATGTAACAAGAATGCACACTAAACTGGGCACATTTCCTCAGCTGTGGAACCCATGAACTCACACAACTGCCACATAGCATCCTGGAATCCTACTGCACTGAAGGAGCTCATTCAGGCCACTGTGCTTGCGTCAGCTCTTTGAAAGAACTATCCAATTAGTTCCACTTTGCCACTTCTAACCGATAGCATTGCCAAGTCACAGATACTCAAAGTAAATTGTCCAAGGGGTTCAAATTACATCTTAATTTTGAACTGTTTCCGAAGATGATTCCAAGGCCCCAGTCTAGCTTACAACTATGCACTGTCTTTGGTAACTGTATTTATTTCATTGCCATTTTGAGCTATGTTCTTGCTGGTGATGGTTGATAATACACATCATAACATCAATGTATGATGAACTTCAAAAGCTATTACTGTAATTATATCACCAGCCAATATTAATGATTTTTAGTCTCCAGATAATTATCACAATTTAATATAGTTAAAAGGTAACATAACTCAGCAGATACATACTCTCACTGTTGTGACCTTGTCCATTGAGTTTTCTATCATCTCTGATTATTTTTCAAAATTTTACTTTTTCAACCAACTTTGTCTAAATGGAGTTCTGTGAAGATTAATTTACTCAGCAGCTTATGGAGCGGACATGCTGAAGTGTCATCAAGCAGCAGAACCCCTTCAGTAATTCCTCTCTACGGATTGGATCACTGCTATAAATTTAAACATAGTGAATCACATATTTTTGTGGCAAATCTGAAGATAGGTTGGGCTAGAAATTGGTCTTTGTAATTTTTTGGATGTGCTGAGGTCATAATTCATGACCTGCCCGACATGTTGTCATGGAAATAGGTAGCATACAAATTTGGTGCTGCCTTCTCATTTACCTAATTGTAGCATTGGTTCGAATAGGACCTGCGCTTCTGACTGAGCACACAGCAGGGGGCCGAGTAGTGTGTGCTGATAGTACATGGTGCAGCAAGCCTGCTCTTCTTAAAGGCAGTCTGCCCCTCTTAAAGAGAAGCAGCTGAATGCTATTGCAGCAATTCCAAAGAAGGAAACGGAACACCAGGGCAGAGAGAGGGTACGCAGATATGTGGATGTGGTGCTGGAGGCCTTCATCGTGAAAGTAGACAGGAGGAGAGAGGACAAGGTCCGTAGAGGATCAGGAAGCCCTCAAAGACCACCCTCAGAAGGGATTGGGAGCAGTCAAGCGCCTGGCAGCAGTGCTATATGAGTGGCCAAGTGAATACATCTTTACATGACATCTCCTACCCACCGTACCACCAACATCTCACACTGCTCAATGTACCACACTCCTATCATTCACCCAGCAGCAGTCCCTGGCACTCACGACTCACATCTTACATCCAGGTGCTCCATCTCACCCTCACCTACCATTCAATGTTGCCAGCCTCACACCCTGCTCATATCTCCAGCTATTCAACTGTGGCAGGCACATCACCTAAACACAGTGCTACACAACCACTGACATTCTGTCCTCTCTCTTGCAGGACAAGGTGGCACGCAATAAAAGGGAGCAGAGCAGTAGTGGTGGGGGGACAAGAGTACCTGCATCTCCTGAGCCCTACAGAGGAGATGGTTCTCTGCATTATGGGGCTGGCTGTAACAGAGCCCATGGCATCGCTGAGAACACTGAAGAGGGAAGCATGTTTGTGCCTTATGCCCCTTCTCAACACCCAGCTCAACCTCATCCTGCTATCTAATGAACAAGCTGCAGATGGTGTGGACATGAACCTTTTGCTTTCCTCCTCACCCCAACCTTCCCCTTTCTGATTTCCTGCTTTCAGACACACAACTGCCCAACCACAGAACACCCAATAGGAAGAGAGAGAACACCAGCACAGCACTTATGAAGGCGCCTCATCACTTGATCTGACACTCGCAGCCACCAGCTCAGACACTGGCACTGCACTTACCTTTGAGGTAAGTATGGAATTGGGATCTGCACATGGTGAGTCAGCAGGCATGAGTGGGCCGCACCCAGGCCAGAGGGAAAGGATATTTTGTGGGCCAGCTCACCGGAGAGTGAGGTTGCAGACAGGTTCTGCTGCAGCAGACTCAGAAGAGGACCTAGATGGGGCAGATGTACACCAAGATGCTTGGTGTCCAGAGAGTCTCCTCTCACTGTCAAGGAGTATGGAAACGTCCAGCTCCAACATCGCAGAGGGCATTGCACAGAACTTGTCCTCTCTTCAGCCTTTACTTCATCTACCTGCGGTGCTGCAGACCCAGAGTCGCTGCAACTGTTGCCCCCCTACCTTTTGCAGTCTTTATGTGGGCAGGTCGTCAAATCATCTGCCTCCCTGTGAGGATGCAGCAACACACTCTTCAAAATCCAAAAATCACTATAACCCCTCCAAAGACACTCCACAGTACTTCCACAGACTTTGCAATAGCTGAAGTTATTCTAAATTACCTTGACTGCATGTTCGGTGACTGTCCCTTTAAATAATGTTAGGGCTGGGCTCCTCTTGCAGCTAAACACATGATCTTTGGTGAGTTGCCGTTGATTGGACCTGCACAGTCTAAGTTTGCAAGTAGAGCATCAAATCAGCTGGTAGGACTAAGTAGTGCCATGACTGTACCAGTTCAATGGTTTCTGTCTCGTGCAGGGGCCATCCATGCGAGCATACTTCCCAATACGGGGCATTCAGCGAGCTGTGCTGGAAATGGCTGGAGGCCCAGCCTGACCCACTCAGAAGGTCTCCAGCTTCCGCAGCACCGTCTCCAGCAACATTACAGATTCAAATTTCTGCTTTGAATATATTTTTTCCAAGCTAAAAATTGGGAAGCTTGTCAACAAAGATTTGAGATTGCTGAGTGCTTACTTGCTTTGAGAATGACATGAAATGACACTGACATTTTTGAACATTGCTTTAATGTTGAAACAAAGTGTAAATGGAGGTGAGCCTTTGGCATTGTGGTAACATTTCTGCTTCTAAATCCAGAAAGTGATAATTTTGAGCCCCACTCCAGACAACCCCAACGAGTGGAGATTAGAATACAGCCTCTAAATAATAGGTTGACACCCAGTAGCATACTTGGGTCAGAACAGAATGACCTGTGTCTCAGTGGTCGTCTTCCTGTCTCTGAGTCAAAAGACTTGCGTTTGGACCCCACTTCAGGCAGAACCAGCAAGTGCAGACTGTATTGCCGACAATGAATACTGGATTGATATCCAGCTGGAGACTTGCTTCTGATGGGTGTGGGTAATCCCAGCCCCCATCCTTGTTAAGGGTAGGTGGGCCTCTTTGGCCTTGGTTGCAGCCCACCTCGGAGGAGAAACTCAATAAAAAGCATAAGGACGGCAACGGGAAAACACCTTAGCTACTCTTCACCAGTAAAAAGCTCGTGTGCGTATTTTGATTTAGGACATGCCCTAGGGTAGAAGTCAACAGATGGATGAATTTATAAATGATCCATATGTGTGCTTTTTTGGGAAATTGAATCTATCCTAATAACTTTGCAATAGTTGTTAATCTCAGTAGTGGTTCTATCATGGTAAGCTATGCAGTAAGGTAGCTATGATGTTATATATTGCTTTGTAGATATAATTTTGAGGTTAACACATTAGGGAACCAAAATATAGTCATTAGTAAACACAGGCATAATATAGTCCAGAAGGCTAGTAATTAATGTTGAGATCAAGTAAGAAACTCTTTTGCTGGCCATGAAGGTGAAGTTGAGCCTTATGGTCACAGGTGTCAACAAAAGAGAACTGGATAATTATCTAAAGAGAAATATTTGCAGGGCTAGCGAGAAAAGGCAGGGGAGTGGGACTAGGTGAGTTGTTCTTGCAGAGAGCCGGTATGGACATGACAGGCCAAATGGCCGTCTTCTGTGCTACAACCATTCTATGATTCTACAAAGAGAAAGAATTGAAGGCAGCCTTCCGGTTAGATACCACTAACATGAGGGGCACCCCAAGAAGCTACTCCTCATCACTCGCACAGATAATTATAAAGCCCAATATTTTACCTTTCATACACCTCCAGAGGTCTGCAAATAACTGATTCATTGATCCCAATTTTAGTTCTCCCCTCCTGGATGAAAAGTGGCAGGATTGCTCCTCCAGGGCCCACAAAGAAACCTTGGGCATCCCCTGCTCTGGGATTCCTCCCACTCCATGACCAGAATTCTCCACCTAGAGCACTTACCTTGTGCTGGGGACCCTAACCTGGTTCCCCGGCAGCAGCCTTCTACTGCCTGATTCTAACAGCTGGGCAGGCACTTCCTGCTGACCACCTGTCTGCTGATGCTTCCAGATGGGTATGCCGTTTGACTTAACCGTGTTTCCATTGGGAGTTAAAATCGAGCCTGTTATGTTACATTTTGCAGTGATGGTATATTATGGAAACTATAGCCTAACAATTTAATGGTATGCTGACATTTTCTCAGGTGCAGAACAGGCACCTAAACAACCGATATCACAGCTGGGATGTGCACCATTATTATGCACCAGAAGTTCATTTCCCTCCATATTGGTGAGGAAAAGTGGCATCCAGAGCCTATATCTGAAACACAACCTTTGCATGTGCATGTAGGAGGATAATGCCTGTTTAAGGCCTCCTATGCAAAATTGGGATGCCCTGAAATCAGTCAGCATTGGGTCATTTGAGTTGACTGGTCTGTGTTGGTGTTCACCTTTTACGTGCGCAAATAATTCTAATCACATTAACCTGCACTGTTCCTATATTCTTTCATCCCCAGATTGATATGATTTTAATGCAAAATAGTGTGACAGAAATATAGTATTGAAAACATTATTTTGTATTCTAAGACTTTAGTGATTTATACAACAAACAGTCTGGTGGTGGCTGCTATTTTACTGATTTAGTTTAACATCTACACATTTTGTTTCTATTAATGCAATCCATACTAATAATAACCATTGAATTATTCATTACAGCTTTTATTAAATGGCTGTTCAGTGTTGTGAATACTAATCGTACAAAGTTTAAAACGTAGAGGTATTGAAGCATTGTTTCAATGGATTTAGAAAAATAACAGCTTTCTGAGTATCATTGTAGATTGCATGGATACACAGCATGTCAGGAAGCAGCTCCCAACTGTTCCCATTGCCTGACATACAGATAGATTCACAAAGTAGCAGTTTTGTGTTAAAGAAAAACAATTTACATTCTATCACACAATCTATTGTATGTGACCCTGTCAAATGGCTTTTATAAATCAAGCCAGTTAAGAAAAATGCCAGTTGTAACAATCAGAAATGTTCTCTACTCTGTGCTGGAACACTGCAGGCTATAAGTTGGATGACCTTGCTGTATTCTTTGCCAGCACCATTGCCACCTACCTCATTCCTTCAACCCGGCAGGCTGTTTGCTCAAGATATTTTCAACTTTGCGGCTCAGCTGACACATCACTTATGAGCATGAATGTATCAGTGGATGTCTAGCTGAAATAGCTCAACCTAATCAGAATCCACTATGGGAAACATGCTGGTGTAAATTGGTTAGTGTGCACTACTGCCTGTAAAAGCTACATGTTCTGATTAGATTCAGGATTGCATATTCTCTACCTAGTTCACTGCAGAGAGGTTCAGGTCAATTCAAACACTCTCAATAAAGTGACACATACTGCGACTCCATGCATGGAACCTGCTCCCAGAGGATGGCAGTTTAATGCTCCATTGCACAAAGAGCACTAACAGATGAACAGCAAAAACCAGAGATAAATTGTGGACAGCTATATTTGAGTGGGTCTGTTCCAGAGCTTCTTATCTGCAGCCAGTGAGTTTGTTTCACCTATATGGAGATAAAAGCAAATGGCAAGCTGCTTCACTAAGTTCCCATCAGGTGATTGCTAGCTTTCTCGATAAAGAATGAAAAAGACCCTTTATTATTTAAGTGAATATGACAAACAGCAAATCAAGCTGTAAAACTGTCTTCTGGAGCAGAATTCATCTGCCTATTACACAGCTACCAAGCTGCTTTCTGCACATTAAGGCTCCTGACAGTCTTCTACTTTGTCTTGTGGGCAGTAATGAAATAATCATAGCTAATTCAAAGATGATGCAGGCACACGAGAAAGCTTTTCAAGGGGGGTTATTTCTTTAAAGACCTTCTGACATAAAAAGGAGCCTGTAAAATAATTTTTTCGGAGGAATCGTAGCCAAAACACATGTGCATTCTCAAATTGTTTTATTTTTAAATAATCAATGTATTCTCTCTTTAAAATATTTTAACAAAGCATTTCTTGGGATCAAATAGTAAAATGCAACTGGGGAGCATCAGGGAGTATGTGCACAAAGTTAATAGGGCAGTAAAGTCCATTGTCCTTAATTTTAAAAGACGATAAAATATTTCCCATATATTGAGTTTAAGATTTATTTCATAACTTGTTACATTTTTTTATTATTGCATTACAAATGCAAACATTATTTCTTACCTTGTTACAGCCTTCCCATGGAATGACCTCAAACACTGCACCTGAAATTATGAAATCATACTGTATTAGAAGTGCAGATAAATACCTCAGAGAGCATCGGCCTGTCATAGGAAGAAACTGCACAAGTAAATGGCACTGGCCACTGACAGCTCTTGGCTAGGTTGCTGTTTATATCTTTGAGTGTGACCTTTAACAGATGACTGCCTACACCACGTTTCCCAAATCAGATTCATTTTTGGCACATTTCGTCCTTCAGAAACAGCCAAAGCAATTTTAATTTGAGTGTGAGCCCTGTCAACAGCCTCATTGGGTGTCCCCTACAACAATCAATGCCAGCACGAGAAAGCACAACCATTACTATCCCGGCAAATGAATTACTGTAATTCCAAATAGAAAGTTTGCTAGACAGTTCATGACTGCTTGACCATCCAAACACAATAATAATCAGTGCTATTTTGATTACTACTAAACGTGATTATAATGTGAAAAAAGCAGGTATGATTTGGTGAGAGTTGACAGATGTTGTCTGGTAAGGAATACAGTAAAAGAGTAGATACAATCACGAACTAATCCAGTACAGCATAAGTGACAGAATATTATCCATTACTTAATTATATGAATATACTATAATAAACAGGTCATCATTGGTCAGGAACTGTGGTCACCTTGCTGTAAACTTGGACACATTTCTTCTATTATGTTACTTTCTGCTTTCCCAATGATTCAGCTAGAGATGTGCAATGGCTAGCTAGACAATTTTCCTGACAAAGTGTCACCTAGTCAAGCTTTAAATGTAGAGTTAACAAACAACAAGCAGCTGCTGTGGATTTGACAACTCAAATTACAAAATTATAATGAAGACGAATAACACTCCAGACAAGGCCACACGCATTTCATTCTGAGGTGAAATTACAAACTGATGAAATGCTGTGCTGTTGCTAGGCAGCCATCAGCAGGTAGGGAAACTGCTTTCCTCCATATTCTTCCGAGTATGTTATTTCAAGACACAGAGTTATATGCCCTGGCTATTCTGGAAAAAAAAATCCAGCCATTCCGTTTTAACATCCCAATAATTTATAAAATTTGGAATATTTTTGTGAGTTTAAAGCTTGTGTATTTTGGGTCACTATCAACAACTTGCATTTATATAACACCTTTAACCTTGGAAATATCCCAAGGCTCTTCACAAAAGTGTTATCAGACAAAAATTGTTACAGAGCCAAAGAATGAGATAATAGGAGGAGTGACAAAAAGCTTGCTTAAAAGGTAGGCTTTAAGAGTGGTCTGAAAGGAGTAGTTGGGAAGTGGGGAGGTTTAAGAAGGCAATTCCAGCGCTTAGGGCCTGGAAAGCTGAAGGCATGGCTGTCAATGGTGGGGATGAGGCAATGTGGGTTGCATAAGAGGCCAGAATTGGAGGAATGCAGTGTTCTCAGAGGGTTGTATAGCTGGACAAGGTTAGAGAGATAGGGATGGGTGAAACCATGAAAGTTTAAAAACTGGGATGAGAATTTTAACATCGGCATATAGGTAGCCTGGGAGCCAATGTCTATTAGTGAGCACAGGGGTGATGGGTGAGCTGAATTTAGTGCAGGATATGATGTGGTCAGCAAGAGACTTAGATGAGCTCCAGTCTGTACAGGATAGAGGATTGGAGGCTGGGCAGGAGAGCATTGGAAGAGTTGAGTTTGGAGGTGACAGAAGTATGGATAAGGATCTTGGTAGCAGATAGCCTGAGGTGGAAACCAGCAGTCTTTATGATGGATAGGATTAGGGGTTGGAACCTTAGTTTGGTGTCAGATAGGATGGTGAAGTTGTGAACAATCTGATTCAGTCTGAGGCCGTGGTTGGGGAGTGGGATGGGACTGACAGCGAGGGAATGGAGTTTGTGGGGCCGGGGAAAGAAAATGATTTTGGTCTTCCCAATGTTTTATTGGAGGAAATTGCAGCTCATCTCGGACTGGATGCTGGACAAACAGGGTTACAACATTGAAGCAGCAGAGAGGTGGTTGATAATTACAGCTGGCTCTCAGCAGCGTACATGTAGAACTTCTTTGGATGATGCCACCCAGGGCAGCATGTCAATGGGAAATAGGAAAGGCCAAGGATAGATCCTTGGGGAACTCCAGAGGTAATGGAGTGGGGGTTGGAAGGGAAGTCATTGCTGGATATTCTCCAGTTATGACTGGATAGGTAAGGGATAAGCCAAGCAAGGATAGTCACAGTCTGCTGGACAACAGTGGAGAAGTGTTCAAGACGGATGGTGTAGTCGACCATGTTAAAGGTCACATGAAAAGATGAGTAGGACAAAGAAGTAGAATGCACCATAGTCATTAGGAGGATGTCATTAGTGACTTGGATTAGAGCTATTTCAATGCTGTGGCTTTGATGGAAACTTGATTGAAGAGTTTCAAACATGGCATTGTGGGAAAGATGTGCATGTATTTGGCAGGCAACAACACATTGAAGGAGAGGAAAGAGAGGTTGAAGATGGAGTAGCTTAAAGGACAGAGAGGTCAAGGATGGGTCTTCTGAGGAGAGGGTTGGTAACAGCAGTTTTGAAAGGGAAGAGCGCAGTGTCTGAGTAGAGGCAAGTGATTTGAATGACGGCTAACATAGAGGCCAGGAAAGAATGTTAGGTGGTCAGCAGTTTAGTGAGAATTCATTTGAGGGAGGAGGTAGTTCTCGCCAACGAGATGAAGTCAGAAAGACATGGAGGGAGATAAGAGAGAAGCTAGAGGAATATATGAGTTCAAAGCTAGGACAGGGAGAACCTTGAGAGAAACTTGGCTTGGTGGACAAGGGGGAAGTGGGGAATGCAGCAGAGGCAGCTGAAGGCATGGTCTCAATCTTAATGACAAATAAGTCTATGGGTAGGGGTGAGGGGTATAAAGGGATAATTGGTAATGGAGTAAATAAGCTGTAGTTTATTTACTACAGTAGAAATGTTTAGCAGAGGAAAGCAAGGCCCCTTAGTGGTTAATGTGGTCCAGCTACAATTAATGATGATCGGCTCAACAGCTGTATGGCTGATATGTTCAAGTCTGCACCCTTTGGTCTTGAGAGGTTGAAGGATTATGACCAGGGTGGGAGTAAGAAACAGCAATATCGAATAATAAGATACTTAAGTCACACCTTGATAAATAAATAATTTCATTTTATTTCTTTTGAAATAGTTTCAATCAAGGTAGAAAATGGTATTGTAATCTACCAGAGTATCAGGACAATTCTTTCCTAAAAGCCAACAATAATGTAATTAGAAACTAAAAAGTATATAATTAACCAACTAATGCTATTGTCAATAGATAGAATCAGTCAGTTAATGAAGCATTAATAATTCCATCAACAGATTCCTGCAAATCTGAATAATATGCTCTGGGTTCATCAAATCACAATAAATGTCCATTGCATAATTTTCATCATTTTATCATTACCACTGGCAATCTTGGCTGTTGTTCACATGTTTGTATTTTTCTTTAGTTGCAAGGAAACAAAAGGGGACACATAAGAAAACCTTTCTTTTTGCCAATCTACCATTCTGTGATCAGGTGAGGAAGTGTAGTAGCTATCATGATAAAGGCACATTCTTATTCCTCATACTTAGAGTCAGTGTGTCACAAATACAAGACCGATGAGATCATAACAGAAGGATTAACTTTTCTATATTGCACTGACAACTGCATTAGATTTTACACACTGTCAAAATGCCAATGCAGATACAAAGGACTCGAAAATATGCACAACTCTATTTATGAAGATATCATCCAACAGCACATAAACAGGTGCTATAGCTAACCAGACAGCTGTTGTTTTTCTAATGAAAGTTATGCAACTAAATGCATTTCATATTACAAGCCATAAAGAAGTACAGGTTATGTATTAATGGATTAAATGCACCATTATTTAATATACAGACCCAGATTGCAGAAACTATTACAAGTGCCTTGAATTGTTTTCTATTGTTTGAACTTCTTTCAGTCCAGCTGTGCTCGCATGCTGCTATATAGGACAGCTCTCAGATTCAATTATCCATGCCAGGAGCTAACCAAAAGCCCCAGAGCTTCTGCTGAGAGTTGGATTTGACCTCATATTAACACTAGCAACCCTGTTATTTTTTTCATCGAGGTGATAACTAACTACATTTACGAGATGGCTCAGCAGATTTCCTGAGGAAATAAAAGATTAAATTGTCGTTGCATGTAAAAAAAAATGATGTACTATGGAACACAGATGAAACAAAAAAACTCCCGTTTTCCTCCAACTGGATAAAGAATCTATGTGCAAGGTATGTAGTTGCTTCTCTTCACTTTCAAGCACTTACAAAGACTAATAAAATATTTTGAATACTGAATGGTATTTGATGCTTGAAGCAAGGAAAAGTAATTTCTGCAGCTTAATAACATAAATTGATTCTATTTTGTAAAGTTATCATAAACATTTGAGGCAAAACCAAATAAACCGAAACTTTCAAAGTCACTGGAATCTTTTGAAGCTCAATTACAATAGCAACAGATTTATCCAGCTTATCAGGGAGAAGAATGTCTTAGAGCATTTTACAAGGAGAGAGCTGAATGGCAGGTGGGAAATTAAAGAAGCAGAGGAACAGCCTAAGAGATAGGGGTAGAGTTAGATTTAATTTCCAGTGACCTCAATGGACATTCAAGGGTTTCTATAGCAATCTGCTGATCTGAAATCTGAGAAATCTTGGTGATATTTCTTTTCTGCACAGCTTGTTTAGGAGCAAAGAAAGTGTATAAGATGTCAAGCTCTGAAAGGAGAAAAATTCAGTGAATGAAGGTTACAAGTGAGGGAGGGATTGTTTGTGATAAGCTTTTTCTCATATCCAATCCAGGCGACAGATATTTATTCGAAGATCCTCCTCAGATATTGGAGTGATATTTTAGTTTTGGACAGACATGGAAGTTAAAATTGTTAAGAAGAGGTAACCTAGCATGCAAGGAAACAACTTCCTGGAGGCAGCTTTAGCAATGGAAGATGTGGGAACTCTGTTTAAAGAAAGAGGAGGTCAATAATATTGGTAGATGATGAAGCACTAAGGGTAGAACCATGAAAGGTAAAAGGTTGGTTAGATTTTCAAGGGAGGACATAAAGTAATGGTGTCTTTGAAGAATGAAAATACTTTTTTTGTTTTATTGTCCCATCAAGAAATAGGGAAGAGGCAGTTACTCAGCCATTGAACTGTGGAAAGACAACAATCTGTGTGCACTGTGGGAAGGAATCTGAAAGAATTTGATGAATGTAGAGTGGAATCATCAGCAAAAGAGCAAATACAGAAAAATGATAAGTGGAAGAGGGTATCGATATGAAGGAGGAATACAGCAAGAGACAGAGGGCAGTGACCTGGGAACCAATGAGTTAACAGGAAAATGAAATCAGAGAATGCGTCATCAACCAGAGCACAGGCAGTTATTTGAAAGGAAAGTCATAAATATTGTCTTGGTGAAAGACATATCATGATGATCATGTGGGAGGATGAGCAGACTAAGGGAGGTAAGGTGTTTCGCCATTGCAAGGTCCTAGAGAAGAATAAGTTAGAATACAGGGAGATTGTATAGTGGCCTAGATTTTCCATTGGTCAGCAGGATTCACTGGAAATCGACCAAAATCATGTATGTCCAATATAAATCGAGTTTCCGCAATCTTTTATGCTGATTTAGAAAACATGGCGCTGGAAGTCCGCCCTACCCACAAATCCAGCCACATCCCCAGCTCGAATTAATCAGCATGGCGAGCATCCACCGACTGGACCTGTGTGCAGCCCTTCAAGGAGGCTCGTAAAATGAAGCTGCATTTTTTAGGTGCAGAGGCAGTAGTAGGCATCTTTTTAAAAGTTTTGAAATATTAAAAAATATTTAATTTACTAAGAAACTGACTTCTGTACACTGATGAAACTAGTAAATAGTTTAGTATAGTTTTTTAAGAGGCATTTTCAGTTATTTAAAATTGGTTGGTGAACCAGATATTCTGATTAAAAATGATTATTTTTGTGATAGACCCATTTTCAGTTGTATCAATAAAACTGTGCCAGGTTACCACTCTTAAATCCAGCAATGAATATGTTTTAATGCAAGGGAAGAAAAATAAACAATTACATTCTGTTGTGCTGCCCAATCCCACTAATGCAGGGAAGATTTTATGATGGTGATTATGAAATTTGAACTCTAACTTCACTTCGCAAAACCTACCCAATTTCAAGCCGCAATTTGCACCCAGATTGTCAATTGCATCCAATGCAGAGACTTTGCCCCAATGTGTATAATTGTGTGTTATGAGTGGGACACAGTTGTTTTATATCTATTCTGTCTTTGAAGTGATACTGATTATATTTCTCAAGCCTAATATAAAGGATTTGCATAAATAACACATATCCTATACAATGGTTCACATATAATGGGTATATATGTATATGTAGGTGCCAGCTGTTTTGTATATATCTAAAGATTTGTAACTTAATCCTTCACATAATACTTTACAAAGTAACATGTGCCACGCACGATTTTATCTAATTCTATCTTTTATTATACAAACATAAACACTTGCAGATAGAGGTTCTTCTTGGTGGGTGGTAGAGGTGTTTGATGATGATCCTGCAGTAATGCTGCACAATTACTGTCAGTGAGAGCGAGTGCTATTTTCCACTTTTGGTGCGACAGTAAATATTAGCAACCAATCAAATAAAAGTGGAATGTAAAGTAGTTAATAGGCTTAATGATCCAGAAATCAGCTCCTTGACCTTCATAAATGAGATCAACAGAATTTCCTATGGCATAGAGCAGAGAAAAATGGTGCAGTTGGGGTGAAAAGTAGCAGCATTTATTCACCATTATTCCCAGGTGTCACACTTGCTTCCAATTAAATGAGCAATATAGGAAAGCTTGATAACTCATATTAGATTGTTGTTGCTTCCAGAGGAGCCCACACACTATTTATACATAGTTATGATTTACCTAATAATTTTAAACTATAATATTCCTACCTTGCACTCCAGAAGAGTCTGTGTTGACTGTTCGCAGGAGGTGCACATACATAACAGTTGGCAATTAGAAGCCTGAGGCTGGTTATGTGGTGGTGGGATTGCTGTGCAAAGCACTAATATCCTAATGACCTTACTTGGCAAGGTCGGGTTATTTAAACAATTACATTATGTTCTGTGTTCACATTTGCCAAGGCATAGGGGATGTGCTGATGGGGGGTATGGGCTATCTTATGTGATCTAGAAACCGTTAAAGAGATGTGACCCATTAAAGGTAAGTAGCTCCATAGGAGCCACAATTCTTCCATCCTTCTGAAAGGCTGAAAATAGTTTGAAGCATAGAATTTTACAGCACAGAAGGAAATAATTCACTGCTTCATATGTCCCCTGGCTGATGAAAAAGCATCTAGTGCTATTCCCTATCCCTTTCTTATACTATTTTAAAAATATTTGGCAGCCTTTCAAAATACCACATTGTGGAGGAAGTAGAGGCAGCCAAAAGCAAGAGAAGGCAAAACACAGGTGCATAATGGAGTGGATGAACAGCACGGCATCCAGCATCTGTTTGATAGCTTGTGGTAGATGCACTGCTACATGAGATGGGCGTGAGGAAGTTTGCCCTGTTTGACACTTCGAGGTGCCTTTGGCACAAGGCAGTAGTGCATCAAAGTACTGACAGGACTTGGGAATTGATGTAGGAAAAGTGGCATACTTTAAGGAACCTGGCATGGTAAGACTACCCAATGGTACTATGCAGCAGCAGATGGCCTAGGATTGAATGTCACAAAATGTTCCACATTTACTCCTCACCCATGCCAAGCCTTCACACAACCATATAACTTTTCCATTGCATCGCATGCATTTCCAATTTTCAGCAGGGCACACATTCAAACTGCAAATTACGAATCAAAGCCTCATTGTACACATATCTCCCAAGGGCTTCACACACCAAACCACTGCACCATAAAAATAATCATTTACTGACACCAGCCATGGGCTTTAGGCTGGGCATCTGGCAGCTTCTTGTACTTTGGAAAATTTATCATTGTGGTTATATTGAGCAGTGATCTCCTGCAATCAGTGGGAAAGTAAATGAAAATGCTGGCCATGTTTGCCATTATGCCAGTCACCTGTTTGATATATTTGATTTGATTTGTAGCATATTAGCTGATATTACAGTGCTAGTTGGACATGATGGCATAGCAGTTATGGGAAGTGGTGGCCTTGCCAACCATTGGCAATGTCACCCCTATGTTGTAAGTGACTCCAGGTGTTTTTTGCTGCAGTTGGCAAGACTTACAACTGGCTTTCTGCTCGATCGTCTGGCATTAGCAAGCAAGTGTACCAAGATCTTTAAACATGATGTGGTCCTTGCTGATCTCCCTGGTATACCTGTAAGGAAATAGTTAAATTCTTAATATTAACTTGAGGTTTTAAGTGAGCTTCTGTTAGCCACATTCAGTTAGTAAGTGGATTCCAATCAGATAATGTTTTAGCTGATAAGAAGAGACCACAAAACTGTCTCAGTTCGCTCCAGCCTTGAAAAGGTATGTCGCATAGATCTGGAAAATTAGGCAACGAGTCAAGTTATGGGGAGTTATTCTTGTTAAGAATGAAGTTATTGTAGTTAATTGCATGAGGTGACATTTTGAAACATGCAGATCCTTACTTAGGGGAGTTGAGGAGTATATTTTTTCATCCAGAAGGTTGTGAGGGTCTGGAACAGACAGAAACCCTCATCACATTTTAAAAATACTTGGATATGCCTTGAAGTGCCATAACCTGCAGGGCTATGGACCAAGAGCTGGAAAGTGGGATTAGCTGGATGGCTCTGTTTCACCTGGCACACATGATGGTCTGAATGGCCTCCTTCTGTTCCATGAATTATCTATGTTTCTATGTTCTTTCTATGCAGCAAGAGTGAAAGAAAGGTAGACAATTCTCCAGTACCTTTGTATTATAAGTGTGGCCCTCAGAATACGTGTAATTATTAATAAAGGTTATCATTATATGCGTAATTATTATTTGTCATTGTATGCTTAATTCCAATGAAAGCCAATAAATTGCTTTGAACCCTATTATATTGTAGAATAACTGACAAAATTATCAGTGAGAACATCGATTCCTGAACAATACCTTGCTCCATCATCTCAAACAAGAAATATGATCTGTGAAGCCCTTCAAAACAAACTTAACTCATGGAGTAAAAAAGACCCCCCAAAATGTTCTCACATTGTTTATAAAAAGTCTGGAATATTTAATTTAAACCATCAAAATAAAAAGGTACTGAAAGCGTCACAAATATATGAAAATGTGTGCCATTTATGACTGCCTTTATGCATCACCCAATGCTCTCATTTCAGACAGGAGAACTAAATAAGCCCGTGTCAAATCCTGCAGGATTATGCTTTCGTTGTTGAAAAATATTTACAATAAATCGGGGGTTTAAAAGGCTAAGTCAGATAACAGGTGCAAGCACTTCATAATGGGCACAGGGCCTTTCTCACCCAATTCTGCAATCCCCCTGTGCTTCTAGCACATCTGTTCTCTCAATGCTGTGCTACCCCTATAAGAATATACATGTAACAGGTATCTCTGGCATCCTCCATCTGATTCTCTCAAGATATGGCCTGGCCACCTATTCATTAGCAGGTTTGGATGCAACACTTGCAACAGTTGAATAAGACAAAACTTGTTTATTAAAACAGAGCAATGGGTTAGCAAACTAACACAACCAACTGAAGACCTGTGCTCCAGAAGTTGTTGCACCCCTAGCCAAGCTGTTCCAGTACAGCTACAACACTGGCATCTACCCAGCAATGTGGAAAATTGCCCAGGTATGTACTGTACACAAAAAGCATGACAAATCCAATCCTGCCAATTACCGCCCCTTCAGTCCACTCTCGATCATCAATAAAGTGATGGAAAATGTCATTGACATTGCTATCAAGCAGCACTTGCTTAGCAATAACCTGCTCAGTGACGCATAGTTTGGATTCCGCCAGGGCCACTCTGCCCCTGACGGCATTACAGCCTTGATTCAAACATGGACAAAAGAGCTGAACTCAAGAGGCGAGGTGAGAGTGACTGCCCTTGACATCAAGGCAGCATTTGACCGAGAATGGCATCAAGGAGCCTGAGAAAAACTGGAGTCAATGCGAATCAGGGGGAAAACTCTCCACTGGTTGGAATCATACCTAGCACAAAGGAAGATGGTTGTGGTTGTTGGAGGTCAATCATCTCAGCTCCAGGACATCACTGCAGGAGTTCCTCAGCGTAGTGTCCTAGGCCCAACCATCTTCCGCTCTTTCATCAATGACCTTCCTTCAATCATAAGGTCAGAAGTGGGGATGTTCGCTGATGATTGCACAATGTTCAGAACCATTCGCAACTCCACAGATACTGAAGCAGTCCGTGTAGAAATGCAGCAAGACCTGAACAATATTCTGACTTGGGCTGATAAATGGCAAGTAACATTCGCGCCACACAAGTGCCAGGCAATGATCATCTCCAACAAGAGAAAATTTAACCATCTCCCCTTGACAGTCAATGTCACTAAATCCCCCACTATCAACATCCTAGGGGTTACCATTGACCAGAAACTGAACTGGAGTAGACATATAAATACCGTGGCTGTAAGAGCAGGTCAGAGGCTAGGAATCCTGTGGCGAGTAACTCACTTCCTGACTCCCCAAAGCCTGTCCACCATCTACAAGGCACAAGTCAGGAGTGTGATGGAATACTCTCCACTTGCCTGGATGGGTGCAGCTCCAACAACACTCAAGAAGCTCGCCACCATCCAGGACAAAGCATCCCGCTTGATTGGCACCCAATCTACAATAATTTACTCCATCCACCACCGACGCACACTGGCAGCAGTGTGTACCATCTACAAGATGGACTGCAGCAATGCACCAAGGCTCCTTAGACGTTCCTTCCAAACCCGCGACCTCTACCAACTAGAAGGACAAGAGCAGCAGATGCATGGGAGCACCACCACCTGCAAATTCCCCTCAAAGCCACATGCCATCCTGAACTGGAACTATACCGCCGCTCCTTCACTGTCGCTGGGTCAAAATCCTGGAATTCCCTTCCTAACGACATCGTAAGTGTACCTACCCCACATGGACTGCAGTGGTTCAAGAAGGCAGTTCACCGCCACCTTCTCAAGGGCAATTAGGGGTGGGCATTAAATGTTGGCCTAGCCAGTGATGCCCACATCTCGTGAATGAATAAAAAAAAAATCAAACAGAAGTTATAATCAGATAAATATCGACCTTCAAACATTTTAACATTTTCAGTTCCTGGAGTCACAGAAGCAACACATTCTTTATCCGTCGGCCTTTTGCGGGGAGATATGTGTGGACTAAAAACTCCTGCATAGACCAAATGGGCCGAATGGCCTGTGTTTGTGTTGTAAGTTCTATGTAATTTTTTCATATATTCTTCACAGTTCAACATTGTTCTATCTCTTAACTCTTCTAATACTATATTACCTGTACTGTTAGAGAAATAGAAAGAGAACAAGTTCAGTGAAAAAGAGTTTCCAGCTCAGTTATAACTGTGATCAAAATCCATGAGCACATCCCAGAATTATTGGCTTCCAGACTTTCAGTGCTATAATAATGATTCTGGAATTGACCCAATGAGGATTGCAGGAGTTGTTTTTATCAATATTTATTCTACGGGAGTCAGTATGAGCAATTGTTCCAAAGGCAAAGACAGGGATAGCCCTGAAGCATTTTAAAACTTGTTACGTGTTCTATATTTTGAAGTTTTTTTCAGAACTCATGTATTTTGGAACTGGACATTGGTTTATTTTGGGAAAACTGAAAAGACTCCATACGAACATATGTATTTGGAGCAGGAGTAGGCCACTCGGCCCCTCAAGCCTGCTCCGCCATTCAATAAGTTCATGGCTGAACTGATTTCTCCACAATACCACCTACCCCCGATAACGTTTCACCACCATTTGAGGAAGAGAATTCCAAAGATTCACGACCCTCTGACAGAAAAAAATTCTCCTTATCTCTGTCTTAAATGGGCAACCCCTTATTTTTAAACAGTGACCCCTGGTTCTAGATTCGCCCACAAGGGGAAACATCCTTTCCACATCCACCCTGTCAAGACCCCTCAGGATCTTATATGTTTCAACTAAGTCGCCTCTTACTCTTCTAAATTCCAGCGGATACAAGCCTAGCCTGTCCAATCTTTCCTCATAAGATAGCTTGCCCATTCCAAGTATTAGTCCAGTAAACTTTCTTTGAACGGCTTCCTTCCCTTACATCCTTCCTTAAATAAGGAGACCAATACTGTACACAGTACTCCAGATCTGGTCTCACCAATGCCCAGTATAGCTGAAGCATAACCTCCCTAGTTTTGTATTCAATTCCCCTCGTGATAAATGATAACATTTTATTAGCTTTCCTAATTACGTGCTGTACCTACATACTAACCTTTTGCGATTCATGCACTATGACACCAAGATCCTTCTGCATCTCAGAGCTCCGCAATCTCTCACCATTTAGATAATATACTTCTTTGTTATTCTTCCTGCCAAAATGGACAATTTCACATTTTCCCACATTATACTCCATCTGCCACATTTTTGCCCACTCACTTAACCTATCTATATCCCTTTCTAGCCTCCTTATGTCCTCTTCACAACCAACTTTCCTACCTATCTTTGTGACATCAGCAAATTTAGCTACCACACCTTTGGTCCCTTCATCTAAGTCATTTATATAAATTGTAAACATTTGAGGACCTAGCACAGATCCCTGTGGCACACCACTCGTTACATTTTGCCAAACAGAAAATGACCCATTTATGCCTACTCTCTGTTTCCTGTTAGCTAGCCAATCTTCGAACCATTCGATTATGTTATCCCCTACACCATGAGCTTTTATTTTCTGCAATAACCTTTGATGTGGCACCTTATCAAATGCCTTCTGGAAATCTAAGTACATACATCCACCAGTTCCCCTTCACCCACAGCACATGTAACTCCCTCAAAGAACTCCAATAAATTGGTTAAACATGATTTCCCTTTAACAAAACCACGTTGACTCTGCCTGATTACCTTGAATTTTTCTAAGTGCCCTGCTATAGCATCTTTAATAAGGAGTAGGCCATTTGGCCCTTCGAGCCTGCTCCGCCATTTATTATGATCATGGCTGATCATCCAACTCTACTGTTTCGGCTTTCGCCCCATACACTTTGATCCCTTTAGACCCAAGAGCTATATCTAACTCCTTTTTGAAAACATTCAATGTTTTGGCCTCAACTGTTTTCTGTGCAAGCGAATTCCACAGGCTCGCCACTCTCTGGGTGAAGTAATTTCTCCTCATCTCAGTCCTGAAAGGTTTACCCCGTATCCTTAGACTATGACCCTTGGTTCTGGACTCCCCCACCATCGGGAACATCCTTCCTGCATCTACCCTGTCAAGTCCTGTTAGAATTTTATAGGTTACTATGAGATCCCCCCTCACTCTTCTGAACTCCAGCGAATATAATCCTAACCAACCCAATCTCTCCTCATATGTCAGCCCCGCCATCCCAGGAATCAATCTGGTAAATCTTCACTGCACTCCCTCTATAGCAAGAACATCCTTCCTCAGATAGGAGACCAAAACTGCGCACAATATTCCAGGTATGGCCTCACCAAGGCCCTGTATAATTGCAGCAAGCCATCCCTGCTTCTATACTCGAAGCCTCTTGCTATGATGGCCAACATACCATTTGCCTTTTTTACCGCCTGTCGCACCTGCATGCTTACCTTCAGCGACTGGTGTACGAGAACACCCAGGTCTCGCTGCATATTCCCCTCTCTCAGTTTATAGGCATTCAGATAATAATCTGCCTTCCTGTTTTTACTACCAAAGTGGATAACCTCACATTTATCCACATTATACTGATCTGCCATGCATTAGCCCACTCACTCAACTTGTCCAAACCACCCTGAAGCCTTTCTGCATCCTCCTCACAACTCACCCTCCCACCCAGTTTTGTGTCATCTGCAAATTTGGAGATATTACATTTAGTTCCCTCATCTAAATCATTAATGTATATTGCGAATAGCTGGGGTCCTAGCACCGATCCCTGTGGTACCCCACTAGTCATTGCCTGCCATTCGGAAAAAGACCCGTTTATCCCTGTTCTTTGTTTCCTGTCCGCCAACCAATTTTCTATCCATCGCAATACACTACCCCCAATCCCATGCGCTTTAATTTTACATGCTAATCTCTTATGTGGGACTTTGTCGAAAGCCTTCTGAAAGTCCAAATAAACCACATCCACTGGCTCCCCCTCATCAACTTTACTTGTTACGTCCTCGAAGAATTCTGGTAGATTTGTCAAGTATGATTTCCCTTTCGTAAATCCATGCTGACTCTATCCAATTCTACCACTGTTCTCCAAGTGCCCTGCTATAAAATCTTTGATAATGGACTCTAGAATTTTCCTCACTACTGACGTCAGGCTGACTGATCTATAATTCCCTGCTTTCTCTCTACCTCCCTTTTTAATTAGTGGGGTTACATTAGCTACCCTCCAATCTGTAGGAACTGTTCCAGAGTCTGTAGAATCTTGGAAGATGACCATCAATGCATCCACTATTTCTAGGGCCACTTCCTTAAGTACTCTGGGTTGCATACCATCAGGCCCTGGGGATTTATCGGCCTTCAATCCCATCAATTTCCCCAACACCATTTCTCTACTAATACTGATTTCTTTCAATTCCTCTCTCTCACTAAGCCCCGTGTTCCCCAACATTTCCGGTATGATATTTGTGTCCTCCTTTGTGAAGACAGAACCAAAGTATGCATTTAGTTGGTCAGCCATTTCTTTATTCCCCATAATAAATTCCCCTGTTTCTGACTGTAAGGGACCTACATTTGGATGTTACTTGTATCCTCTATAATGAAGACTGATGCAAAATACCTGTTCAGTTCATTTGCCATCTCCTTATTATCCATTAGTAATTTCCCAGACTCACTTTCCGTAGGACCAATGCTCATTTTGTTAACTCTTTCCTTTTTTAAATATCTATAGAAACCCTTACTATATTTATTGCTATTTTTCTCTCGTACTTTAATTTTACCTTCCTTATCAATTCTTTGTTGTTTTTTATATTCCGTTCAATCTTCTGATCCGCCACCCATCTTTGTGCAATTATAGGCTTTTTCTTTAAGTTTGATATTATCTTTAACTGTTTTAGTTAATCACAGATGGCGGGTCCCCCCCCCCCCCCCTTGCAATTTTTCTCTTTCATTGGAATGTATCTATTCTGTGTATTCTGAAAAATCCTCTTAAATGTCTGTCACTGCATCACTATTGACCTATCCCTTAACCTTAATTGCCAGTTTACTTTAGCTAGCTCTGCTGTCATGCCCTCATAATTGCCATGGCTGCATTTTTACCAGGGTCACTAAGAGGTCTGGCTTTGAAAACATCAGTAACTGGAAGGCGCCTGTTTTCAAATAATTACCCAGCAGGGGTTGTTTTTGACTTGTGGAAGATGTTTACAGAGAAGTGACGGGTTAAGATTTATTGGGGTCAGGAGGCTTGACTCCTGACAGTGTGGTTTCGCTTTGGACAGTGAGTTGGGATATGGACAATGGTTTTAAAAAGATAGTTGGAGAAAACTTGCCAAGAAGAACAAACCACCCCAACTCAGTCTGTTCCAGCAGTTTAGAAAATGCCTGCCAGTTTTTCATCTCGTGAGGAGCTGAAAGCAAGGGTAAGAAGCAGACTAAAACTGTGGCTACATTTCTCATAAGGCCTGTGTCTGGAACCTCTGTTAATGCAGTTCCTGGAAGTCTACCCAAAGTGATCTTCAACATTGCCTGAAAAGAACTCTTCTAGGAAAATCCCAGTGACAGCCATCTATACGCATTTGGGACACCAAACCAAAATAAAGGACATATTTCCATATTTTCTCTTTCTTCGTCAAGATTTAGCAACTATTTAACTCATGCTTTTTTGTCTGTTTTTTTGGTAATAGAGCTCTAAAATGCAAATCCCTTTATTTTTCTGGTTAACCGTGTATGTGTGTGTGTGTGAGGGGCTAAGGTAAAAAGGGAACTTTTATATTTTAATCTGTGTGTTTATGCTTTGCTTCATTACTGGTTAAGACTTGTATAATAAACTGATAATTTTGTTGTTTATTAAAGAAACCTGGTTGGTGTGTTCCATTCTGTGAAAAATAGAGTACATGATTGAATGTATCAGCAAGTGGGAAAATTTAAATATATGTTGTGACCTGTGAAGAAGTGGAACTAGAATAAATAGTGTACTTCTCCCACTTCAGTCGTAAAAAACTCCATGGCATTGACACTATGCTGTGCAATATTAATAAAGGAAAATGTAAATGCTGTAAATATTTCTGAAGCATGGTATTCACAACATTACACTGTCTAAAGGAGCTCAAGTGTTGGACCTAGGAGACTAATTGAAAGAGGCTGCAACTTGTTGATCTTGTCATGGCATTGTTTTTGAACTCTAGGATTATTCTGCACTTGCTACTGAACCTGGAGTTAAAAAATAGATGAATGAAATAAGGGAAAAATTGTTTGATGCATACAATGTCCCTTTCAGTAGAATTCAGTGCTGTGAAGCAACTGTCAGCAGTACCAGCAGTACAGAACCATTCAAGATTGAAATAGTCTACTGCCAAAAATGCAAACTTTACAAATTTCTGCCAGTAGACCAGCAATCCTTCGTACAGAAAACACTTGTTATTAGGTGTTATTAGACTTCTGGTGACTAGTATCAAGGGTGTTGTTCGCATTCAAATGAGCTGAGATTGTGCTGTGCAATATTAATAAAAAATGCATTCAGACATTCGTCTGCAATTTCTTTGTCTGATATTTTAATAAGTGCACAAACCTGAAAGTAAATTACAACATTGAAAGAAGGAATTTCAGATGAATACATTTAATGAGTATTATTACTAATATTATGTAACCCAATTCAACCCGTTTGGGTATTATGATCTTTGTGCTTAGTTCAATGACCACACTTTTATATATTTTAAATGTTTTAACTTGTCTAAACTAACAAGCCCATTATATATACCTTCATACCATCAACACCTTGAGGGGTTGCCATTGATCAGAAACTGAACTGGACCTCTTCTCTTCTTTGGCCTCTTTATCTCGAGAGACAATGGGTAAGCGCCTGGAGGTGGTCAGTGGTGTGTGGAGCAGTGCCTGGAGTGGCTATAAAGGCCAATTCTAGAGTGACAGGCTCTTCCACAGGTGCTGCAGAAAAATTTGTTTGTCGGGGCTGTTACACAGTTGGCTCTCCCCTTGCGCTTTTGTCTTTTTTCCTGCCAACTGCTAAGTCTCTTCGACTCGCCACCCTTTAGCCCCGTCTTTATGGCTGCCCGCCAGCTCTGGCGAACGCTGGCAACTGACTCCCACGACTTGTGATCAATGTCATAGGACTTCATGTCGCATTTGCAGACGTCTTTAAAGCGTAGACATGGACGGCCGGTGGGTCTGATACCAGTGGCGAGCTCGCTGTACAATGTATCTTTGGGGATCCTGCCATCTTCCATGCGGCTCACATGGCCAAGCCATCTCAAGCGCCTCTGACTCAGTAGTGTGTATAAGCTGGGGATGTTGGCCGCCTCGAGGACGTGTTGGAGATACGGTCCTGCCACCTGATGCCAAGTATTCTCCGGAGGCAGCGAAGATGGAATGAATTGAGATGTCGCTCTTGGCAGACATACGTTGTCCAGGCCTCGCTGCCATAGAGCAAGGTACTGAGGACAGAGGCTTGACACACTCGGACTTTTGTGTTCCGTGTCAGTATGCCATTTTTCCACACTCTTTTGGCCAGTCTGGACATAACAGTGGAAGCCTTTCCCATGCGCTTGTTGATTTCTGCATCTAGAAACAGTTTACTGGTAATAGTTGAGCCGAGGTAGGTGAACTCTTGAATCACTTCCAGAGCGTGGTCGCCAATATTGATGGATGGAGCATTTCTGATGTCCTGCCCCATGATGTTCATTTTCTTGAGGCTGATGGTTAGGCCAAATTCATTGCAGGCAGCCGTAAACCTGTCGATGAGACTCTGCAGACACTCTTCAGTGTGAGATGTTAAAGCAGCATCGTCAGCAAAGAGGAGTTCCCTGATGAGGACTTTCCGTACTTTGGACTTCACTCTTCGACGGGCCAGTCATATAAATACCGTGGCTACAAGAGCAGGTCAGAGGCTAGGAATCCTGTGGTGAGTAATTCACCTCCTGACTCCCCAAAGCCCGTCCACCAGCTACAAGGCACAAGTCAGGAGCATGATGGAATACTCTCCACTTGACTGGATGGGTGCGTCTCCAACAACACTCAAGAAGCTTGACACCATCCAGGACAAAGCAGTCCGCTTGATCGGTACCCCATCCACCACCTTCAATACTCACTCCCTTTACAACTGGCGCACAGTGGCAGCAGTCTGTACCATATACAAGATGCACTGCAATAACCTGCTATGTCTCCTTCGACAGCAGCTTCCAAACCTGCAACCTCTGCCATCCAGAAGGACATGGGCAGCAGATGCATGGGAACACCACCACCTGCAAGTTCCCCTCCAAGCCATACATCGGGCTGAATTTTGCTGGCCCCTCGACGCCGCGGGTCACGGCGCTGGGCCGGTAAAATGCTTTGGGAAGATGCCCGCCTCGACCCGCGACGTCGAGAAGGGTCTGCCGCATATTACTGATGGCAGCGGGACCTCGGTGCAGCCGCCCAGCGGCACGGCGGCGGCGGCACCACAATTAGCACATGATAAATGATACTTACCTTTGCTGATTATGTAGCCCACCGCCTCTCCACTGACACTTTTGGATTTTTCCATGAACGGGCCGTCACGTGCTGTCCCGTTCACAATTGGAAAAGCCGGCGGGTCCACAGAGGCAGAAGGTTTCGCGGCAGAAGGTAGATTTCTTTTCAGGGGTTTCACTCTGCATTCTTAAAGGGAGGAGGGAGGGGGAATACACAGGGGTCGCACTCTGCATTCTTAAAGGGACGGGGTCTGGAATTACTGGTGGGAAAACTCTGTGTACCATCCCTCCACTAATAGTGTACGCTCTGTGTTTGTTCCTGTTTCTGAGCGGGCAATGGTACACTAGGCACCCTGTATGTGAGGTGGGTGCCAGAAAGGGCAGGAGCATTAAGGTTGTATGGATGGTGGGGGCAATCGATTCAGCTGGTAGGATCTTGATGTGATAATGTTGTGCCACTCTGAGTGTTGGCCAAGATGGGCAATGCCAGGGCACACCACATAGTTGATCCAGGAAAGCAGCTGATGTACCAATCAACACCAATCCCTGCCCTGTTAGGAACTTTCGAATACATGAAGGATTCAACTTTATTTATCACATGGAAATAGGTATGGCTCATCCTGCATTGTGTGATCCTCTGCTCCTGAGGACCCTTATGCGTCAGAGGCAAAATCAACAGGCAGATGTAATCCACGTAGTGGCCCCCGGTCGTGAGCAGCAGCCCCCAAGGGGAGCTCGCCATTAAGGTTGCCGTGCATCTACAGGCCCCACATGACATGCCACCGGATGTCAGAGCACCAGTGTCAGAGGCGATTGCACATTTAGAGAGCGTGGTGACACGTCTCTGTGCCCTGCTCAAGGATGACCTGCAGCCAATGGGCTCCGATGGACATCCCATGCCTTTGTTCCTCAGAGTGGCAGCTGTTCTCGAGCCTGATGCCTCTGCACCTTTTTAGGGGCCCACCAGAGACCTTTGTGGGGTCACACAGTCAGCAGTGCACCGCTGCAGCAGGGAGGTCACCAATGCCCTGCACTGGAGGGCCAGTGAGGATGTCCACTTCAGGATGGACTCTCACAGCCAGGCCCAGAGGGCCATTGGTTCTGGCACCATTGCCGGAGAACCATAGGTTGTAATGTTCAAAGACTGCACTCATGTGGCAATCAGGCCTACTGCCAGGCTACCAGCTGCAGATGTCATATTAAAGGAGCCCTCTCAATCTAGGTGAAGCTGGTATGTGATCACCGAATGTGATCAGATGCTTGCAGCGAATGTGTGACAGCTTCTCAGGCAGCTGCCATGACACCTGGGTCTTGCGCCAGTCCTGGCTGCCACCACTGTTCACTGAACTGACTCAGATGGAGGGGTGGCTTCTTGGAGACTTGGAGAGATTCCACCACTGCTGCAGAGGAGAGATATAACGCCAGCCACTGAGCTACAGAAGCCACCATTGAGCAGGAGATCGGCATTCTTAAAGAGTGCCTCCAATGCCTGTATGAATAGGGTGATGCCCTGTACTGCAGGTCGAAAAGGCCAGCTTCTTTCTTTGCTGCTCTCCACAGCTATGCACCCAATAGGGGCCAGGCCTGGCATGATGAGGAGAGACATCAACAGGATTCCTCATCGGACTATGAGGACGCTGAGGACCTACAACATGAAAGACGCATGGGAAGGCAGATGGCACCCAGGCTCTGCACGCAGGGCTAGCAGTGAGCTAGGGATGTACGGAAGTGGCTTATCAGACAAAGGCTGTCTGCTCCATAGGAACTGACATGAGCTCTGCAAGCCACACATCACCCTCGCTCACCTGCTGTGCACCAGTCCACATCTGCAGCATCCCTGTGTAAACCATTAGAGGCAGCAGCTGACTGAGCCAATGTCCATGTCACCGCATCCATGGAGACGGTCATGAGCAATGGTGTCATGGCAATGATGTTATTGCATACATTGGCTCTTCTGAAAGGCCAACAGTGCAAAGAGATGTGACATTGGTGCTACATGCAGGCACACATCATTCACACAGAGAAAAGGACACACATGTTGGTGAGGAACATTTTGTGAAAGACGTATTTACATTGCTGTGACACCCACGCATTCCCATTTGTTTCTGCGAGTTCTCTGTAAACCTTTGTAATACCTTTTATGGTCTATTTAAGTCTCACGTCCTGGAATGTGCAAATGTATGATTATTCACCCAGGTGCAGCACACCTGCAAGAAGGAATGTTCCACTTGAGTGGGAGAAGAGGATCGCAACTTCACAGGACACAGCAGGGTAAGTATGTGGCGGCAAAGCAGAAAGTGCTGGGGTCACTCAGCAGTGGACAAGTTAATTCTGCTTCTCTCTCCACAGATGCTGCCTGACCTGCTGGATTTTTGCAGCACTTCCTGCTTTGCTGTCAGATTGACAGCAGCCCCACTCTTCAGCAGTCAGGTAAGAATTCTTTGACAGCTGTCAGGAAGCAAGTGCTGGGGCGCTTCAAAAAGGGCCCCAGCACCTGCTGCATAACTGTCAAAACTCTCGCTGCGCTGAATATCCCACCTGTCCCCATAATATTGCAGGGGCTCAGCGGCGGCCGGTGAATGCGGGTGCGCCGCCAAGTTCAAACGGCGCTGCCACAGAGCCCCAATAAAATTCAGCCCATCATCCTGACTTGGAACTATATCGCCGTTCCTTCACTGTCGCTGGGTCAAAATCCTGGAACTCCCTTCCTAACAACACTGTTGGTGTACCTACACCAGATGGATCAAGAAGGCGGTTCACCACCACCTTTTCAAGGGCAAGTTGGGATGGGCAACAAATGATGGCTTTGCCAGTGACACTCAAATCCCATGAACAAATTTAAAAAAAATTATGAATGGAGAATGATTCGGCAATCGGGGGGACAGTTACCACTCATTTTCAACACAGCAAAACTGATTGTGGTAGCAGAAAAAATAACATCAGTTAAAATTTTGCATCATTTACTGGAAAACAATGCCAATGTGAAGTGATTGTGCTTTGTAGTGCTTGGCAGAATGAGCCCATTGGTACAGTCAACCAATTGTTTCAGAGATCACTGCAAAGGATTCCGAATAGGGGGCAGAAACTGTGGTGCTATTGATTTGTTTTTTGTGGAATCAATAATCTTCCCATCTTCTGATAATCTCTCAGTGGCCCCCTTCTCTGAACTATCTCCCCAGTCCTTTAACATTCAGCTTTCGGGCCTCCCCCTTCCTAATCAGTGAGACACTGGTAAAGCTCAATGGTAGCGGTTTGATATAACTGAGTCAACCACATTGCTGTGGGTCTGGAGTCACAGACCAGGTAAGGACAGCAGATTTCCTTCCCTAAAGGATATTGGTGAACCAGATGTGTTTTTACAACAATTGTCAATGGTTTAATCATTAGACTAGCTTTTAATTTCAGATTTATTCATTGCATTCAAATTCCACCTTACGCTGTGGTGGGATTTGAACCCATGTCCCCAGAACAATATCCTAGGTCTCTGGCTTATTAGTCCAGTGACAATACCACCACGCCACCACCTCCCCTGAAAATGGTTTAGGCCTCTCACTAGTGCGATTGGACTGACAGTGCAATTGCTGCACCCACTACCCATCTGATGTGCGCTACACTTTGAAAATCAGCTCCATTGCATACTTGTAAACAAACAGTCCAGTCAATATTTTCAGTGCTTGAAATGGAGCAGTATACTAATTTAGTCAGTCAAAAAAAAAGGGAAATATAACCATCAAAAATAGACAAGCTAATCTATGGATTGATGTCATAACATTTAGGTTAAGTTCTCTACGACGATGGTTATTATGGCATTTTTTGCCATAAAGGTTCTTTTATAGCCATTGTGACCATAATGACAATTTTCTGGCCTATCAATTATGTACAGCACAAAGAATGAAACACTGATGCAAATGTGTGTATTTAATGCATGTATCATACATGTGTATTCATATTATATATATATATATATCTATATATATATCTCTGCCATTAATAAAAGGAGGTTCACACATCTGGCTTTATCTTTCAATATTTACATGCTGCTCAAAATGACAAAAGGTGCAGTTACAGGTGATAGACAGCACGTTCCAAACCCGCGACCTCTACCACCTAGAAGGACAAGGGCAGCAAATGCATGGGAACACCACCACCTGCAAGTTTCCCTCCAAGCCGCACACCATCCTGACTTGGAAATATATCTCCGTTCCTTCACTGTCACTAGGTCAAAATCCTGGAACTCCCTAATAGCACTGTGGGTATACCTACACCAGATGGACTGCAGTGGTTCAAGAAGGCAGCTCACCACCACCTTCTCAAGGGCAATTAAGGATGGGAAATAAATGCTGGCCTAGCCAGTGACACCCAGATCCCATGAAGGAATAAAAAGAATATTCCGGTGACCCACTCTGTGCTCTGCCCAATGCAGAGGTCCCACTCTCGGCCAGGTTTATGTGATGCTCTAATTGTGGCATCGGATGAGATGGTGGTAGCCTGCTCACTTGTCTCAGCTTGTATTTGAGATGCATGTGGTGGTCTTCCTCATTGTGGAGATGCCAGTGGGGTCATCTTCAGAGGCTGCTGCACTGGCATCATTGCAGGGGTAGCCTCTGTCACTGGGCCCTGCTGCATGGATGGTTCCCTCAGTCAGAGGGGTCAAGGAGGCTGAAGATGATGATGGCACCCAGTGAGGGATGGCACCCTCATCCTCCTTGGTGAATGCCCCAGCTCTTCAGTGGCACACCAGATGGCTGGAGGGGACCACCAGCTGAGCCGCAACTGGCAACCCTCCAAAGATATCTGTGCCATCGGCACTACTGACCAGTCAAGGCTACAGAGCATGGCATGCATCCTGTGAATGTCAGTGCACAGTTCCTGCATGCACTCAGAAGGATGAATTTTTATGGGCCCCCCCCCAACCCCAGAGACGGGCTAGGAGGCGGGATGTGGCGGGTGCGGAGGGTCCGTCGCCTTCCTATTACACCACAATTTATTTGGGGGTGGGTTAGGCCGACAAAGCCCTACTCACTCAGAGGCCAATTGAGGCTCTTAAGAGGCCTATTCACAGACACTTATGGCCTCTTCCCCCCACCCCCTGCCTCTGGCATTAAGCCAGCGGCGGGGGAGGCCTCCGCCATGTGGGGAGGCCACCCAGTAAAATGAGGCAACCTCCCTGCTGGCTCTAGGTGGGTGGGGGAGGGGTGGGGGGTTGGTGGGTGCCCTCCTCGATGGGCCATCTGTGGCCCATGGAGGACTTCCACCAGCAAACAACCCACCTCTCTGGACACCCTCTTCCCAATGTACTCAATGCCCACCCTATCCCCTCCCACCCTCCACCGCCGGGGCCAACTGGACTGGCCCTGGTGATCCCGCTTCACTTATCTTCTCTCTGGGTCTCCAGCACTGGGCTTGGGTCCAAGGCATGGTGCAGTACTGACAGTGGCCACTGCTCCCGGTGGTGCTGCCAATGCTGCTGAGCTGCTGTCCCTGTGATTGGCCGGCAACTCTTGGAGGCAGGAACCCCATCTTCAAAGTGATGGGGATCCCAGTGCCGGGCTGTTAATTGGCCTGGTGATGCAGAATCGCACCAGGGGAGCTCCAAATGGCCGAGGTGGGATTCCGACCACCATTTTGGCCTGGCGCTGGGACCCCCCATCGGTGCCACTGAATTCAGCCCAGAGTGCTGCCACATATGGCTCTCCATGAGGTTGGCCACTCTCTCATTGGAGCAGCTCATGCATTCGAAGCCCTGAGCCATGGTGGCGCACATGAGCTGGATGGACTCCTCCATTCGCAGCCGATGACCATGCACTGCCTCAGGGAAGTCTGACATGTGGGACCACATCTGTTGCTGATGATCTAAGTAGAGCCTTCTTTCCTGTGACTCCTGAGGTCTTGTATCTGTACTCAGCTGAGCAGGGCTGTTGCTGTCCTCCATCCTCTGAGGGGAACTGCCCACAGCTGCCTCTGCCTCTATCACCTCTTCCTGCACGCTCATGGCATGTTCATTACTCAATGCCACCCTATCTAATCACACAAAAGGACCCACAGAGGTGACTGTATCTGCGCTGGTGCAGGATGCGCTTGTAAGGTATGACAGTGCTTGCTCTGAGGTCTGCTCTAGCAGTGCTTGGCCTGATGTTGGTGCAGCAATTGAAATTTGAGCCTTGACATCTGAACCTGTGGGAGACACAAGAAGAGATCATGAAAACTAGCCTTGGAGTTGAGAAGCCTCTGCAGTGCTGAGTCTTCAGCAAGCTGTCAGATGAATCGGAGTGCAACACACCCTCTTAATGTATGCACTCCAGTTGCAATTCACCCTCTTACCTTCTGGGAGAGGAGCGGACCTGCGGGAATAACACGGAGTGAGGAGTGGATAAATAGAACCCGAGGATCGCAGCCCAGAGCACTTACTTTCCGGGAGAGTAGTGGAGAGGAGTCCAGGTGCACTGGAGTTTGAAAATAAAGTGAGCAGTGACGTCACAGGAAAGCTGCAAGGTGATTGGTTGGTGAGTAACTGCTGTTAGGGAATAACTCTAAATAGCTGGGTTAGTACACCAGTGTTAGGATGTGCGTGTAAATAGCTTAACAATAAGGAACAAGTGAGTAGCTGGTTTTTTTTGAGTAAGGTTTATTTTAGCTAGTGAACTGTATTGATTTTTAGTAGGATTTATCAGTACTAGTAAGGTTTTATTAATAATTCTAAGCTGTTGTAGTATTGGTAAGGTTTTTTTGAGCAGTAGCAAAGGGTCAACTAATAAATAAAGGAATGGCAGGGTTGCTTCACCTCGAGAGTGCACCTCCTGTGCTATGAACTTCAGGATATTTCCTGTATCCTGGAGTGCCATTTGTGCAGGAAGTGTCGTCAATTGAAGCAGCTTGAGCTTCGGGTTTTGGAACTTGAGCAGCAGCTGGCCACACTGTGGTGCATTCCTGAGGATGAGAGCTACGTGGATATCACATTTATAGATGTGGTCACCTCACACCTTAAGAGTATGCAAGGAGAGAGGGAATGGGTGACCATCAGACAGTCAAAAAGAATCAGGCAGGTATGCAGGAGACCCCTGAGTGCATCTCACTCTCCAACAGGTATTCAGTTCTGAATACTGAGGAAAGTAATGCTTCACCTGGGGAGTGCAGCCAGAGACAAGTCCATGGCACCACAGATGGCTCAGCTGCACAGTGGGGGACAAGGAAGACTGGAAGAGCCATAGTGATAGGTGATTCAATAGTCAGGGGAACAGACAGGCGTTTCTGTGACTGCAGACGTAAATCCAGGATGGTGTGTTGCCTCCCTGTTGCCAGGGTCAAGGATGTCACTGCAGAGTATTCTGAAGGGGGTGGGTGAACAGCCAGCAGTCATGGGCCACATCGGAACCAACGACAGAGGTAGAAAGAGGGATGTGGTCTTGCAGTCAGAATTTAGGGAGCGAGGTAAGAAATTAGCAAGCAGGACCGCAAAAGTAGTAAACTCCAGAATACTCCCAGTGCCACGCGCAAGTGAGTATAGAAATAGAAGGATAAGACAGATGAGCGCTTCAGATTCCTGGGACATTGGGACTGGCTCTGGGGGAGATGGGACCTGTATAGGCCAGATGGGTTGTACCTGAACAGAGCTGGGACTGAGTTCCTTGCGAGACATTTTGCTCATGCTGTTGGGAGGGTTTAAAGCAGTTTGGCAGGGGAATGGGGACCTGAGGGTAGACTCAGCTAGGACAAAATCAGAAATTAAAATGGAAGGTGGAAAATTAATGGATGAGTCTGGAAGACAGAGGAAATGAGGGTTTGAAAATAAATAAAAAAGAGTTTGGCAGTGCTCAAGGGTATCTATTACAATGCAAGGAGTATAGCAAATAAAGCAGATGAGCTGAGGGCACAGATAGACACGTGGCAGTGTGATATCATAGCTATTACAGAAACATGGCTTAAGGAGGGACAGGAATGGCAGCTCAACATTCCTGGTTACAGGTTTTTCAAATGCGATAGGGAGGGGGATAAGAAAGGAGGGGGAGTGGCAATTTTGGTCAAGGAAACTATTACAGCTGTGAGGAGGGATGATATGTTGGCAGTTTCCTCAAATGAGGCCATATGGATTGAGCTAAGGAACAAAAAAGGGGCAATCACATTGCTGGGAGTGGACTTCTTTTGGGCCTCCTTATCTCGAGAGACAATGGATACGCGCCTGGAGGTGGTCAGTGGTTTGTGAAGCAGCGCCTGGAGTGGCTATAAAGGCCAATTCTAGAGTGACAGGCTCTTCCACAGGTGCTGCAGAGAAATTTGTTTGTCGGGGCTGTTGCACAGTTGGCTCTCCCCTTGCGCCTCTGTCTTTTTTCCTGCCAACTACAAAGTCTCTTTGACTCGCCACATTTTAGCCCTGTCTTTATGGCTGCCCGCCAGCTCTGGCGAACGCTGGCAACTGACTCCCACGACTTGTGATCAATGTCACAGGATTTCATGTCGCGTTTGCAGACGTCTTTAAAGCAGAGACATGGACTATAGACCCCCAAACTGTCAGAAAGGAAAGTGTGAAAGGAATTGAGGGATCAGAATTCTTGAGGTGCATTCAGAAGAACTCTTTTGCCCAGTATGTAGCAAATCCAACAAGAGAGGGTGCAGTTTTAGACTTAGTTTTAGGAAATGAAGATGGGCAGGTGGAAGGAGTGGCAGTGGGAGAGCATTTTGGTGGTCGTGATAATAATTCAGTCAGTTTTAACATAATTATGGAAAAGGACAGAGATAGAACAGGAGTTAGAGTTTTCAATTGGGGCAAGGCCAATTTTACTAAACTGTAGAGTGATTTAGCGAAAGTGGACTGGAAACAGCTACTTGAAGGCCAATGGGAAGCATTCAAAAGGGAGATTTAAGGGATTCAGGGTACACATGTTCCCACAAAGAAAAAGGGGGAGGCAGCCAAATCTAGAGCTCCAGGGATGTCAAGGAGCCGACAGGGGAAGATAAGGTAGAAAAGGAAAGCTTATGACACCGAGAACTCAATACTACAGAAAGCCAAGAGAAGTATAGAACATGGAGGGGTGAAATCAAAACAGAAATTAGGAAAGAAAAGAGAGGGCATGAAAGAATATTGGCAAGCAAAATCAATGTGAACCCAAAGATGTTTTATCAATACATTAAGAGTAAGTGGATAACCAAGGAGAGAGTAGGGCCCATAAAAAACCAAAAAGGTAACCTATGTGTAGGAGCGAAAGATATTGGTATGGTGCTTAATGAATATTTTGTGTCTGTCTTCACAAAAGAGGGGGATGATGCAGATATTGTAGTTAAGGAAGAAGAGTGTGAAGTATTGGATGTGATAAACATAGGGAGAGAGGAAGTATTAATGGGAATAGCATCTTTGAAAATTGATAAATCACGAGGGCCAGATGAAATGTATCCTAGGCTGTTAAAAGATGCAATTTTAAAGAATTTAGCATGGCTTTTGGCAAGGTGCCACATGACAGACTGGTTTAAAAAATAAAATTCCATGGGATCCAGGGAAATGCAACAAGATGGATACAAAATTGGCTCAGTGGCAGGAAACAAAGGGTAATTGTTGACGGCTGTTTTAGTGAATGGAGGGCTGTTTCCAGTGGCATTCCACTGGGCTCAATACTGGGTTGCCTGCATTTTGTGGTGTACGTTAATGATTTGGATGTAAATGTAGGGGGCATGATCAAGAAGTTTGTGGAGAACACAAAGATTGGCCATGTGATAGGTAGCGAGGAGGATAGCTGTCGGATGCAAGAAGATATTGATGGTCTGGTCAGATGGGCAGAAAAGTGGCGAATGGAATTCAACTTGGAGAAGTGGGAGGTGATGCATTTGGGAAGGTCAAATAAGGCAAAGGAATACACGAATGATGGGAAAATACTGAGAAATGTATAGGAAGTAAGGGACCTTGGAGTAAATGTCCACAGATCCCTAAAGGTAGCAGGACAGGTCGATACGGGGGTAGAAGTCATATGGAATCCTTTCCTTTATTAGCTGAAGTATAGAATACATGAGCAGGGAGGTTATGCAGGAACTGTGTGCAGTTCTGGCCACCTCATTACAGAAAGGATGTAATTGCACTAGAGAAGGTATAGAGGACATTTACGAGCATGTTGCCAGGACTGAAAAAATTCAGCTATGAGGAAAGATTGGATAGGCTGGGGTTGTTCTCCTTGGAACAGAGAAGGCTAAGGGGAGATGGGATTGAAATGTACAAACTTTTGAGGGGCCTGAATAGAGTGGAGGTGAAGGTCTATTCACCTTAGCAGAGAGGTCAGTGATGAGGGGGCATAGATTTAAAGTGATTGGTAGAAATATTAGCGGGGAGATGAGGAAAAACTTTTTCACCCAGAGGGTGGTGGGGGTCTGGAACTCACTGCCTGAAAGGGTAGTTGAGGCAGAGACCCTCAACTCATTCAAAAGGAGTCTGGATATGCACCTCAACTGATGTAAGCTGTAGGATTACATACTAAATGCTGGAAAGTGAGACTAGAATAGGTGGATCGTTTTTCAGCCAGCACAGACACGATGGACCAAGTGGCCTTTTTCTATGCCTTAAACTTTCTATGTTTCTTCCACTACTTCATCACGGTCAACGACCCTGGCGATCTCCATGGTTCCCTCTTCCATTGGTAATGATGGATAGGAAAGGAACCACTTCTCCTGTTCGGGCTCTCTCGCCGGTATTATGTGCCCATTTCCCCTGCAAGGACAAAAAAGAGAGATAAGGCACTGCTGGCCTGCCAGCAACTCATTGCGATAGGAAACTACATGTATCAGTCCTGGCAGGTCCTCGGCAGCACTATGGGTCTGAGCCTTGCTGAGGGATCAGTACCCTGAGCCCACTTCATCCCATGTTCAGGAACAGCATGTGGCCTCAGCCTCCTCAGCTGGAGTGTCTGCTGGAGGCTGAATACCCAGAGGCCTTTCCTGAGGGTCTGGCATTGCACTCACCTTGCCAGAATGAATAAGGTCATTGAACCTCTCTCTGCACTGGGCCCATTTCCTGCAGACCACACTCCATCTGCTCACTGTCTCAGTGACCAATCCAGGCCTGTTTGGTCTGGGAGGCTGGCTTTTTCCCTGCCACCTACTGGAAAGAGGACCTCCCTCCTCTCACTGCCTCAAGGAGAACGTTCAGGTTGGCATTAGCAAACTGTAGGGCAGCCATGCTCCGAGCCACTCCTCTGCCTCTCCTGCTCCATCAGTTACAGCACCACAGCAACTGTTTCATGGAACGGCAGCCATAGTAATGGTTGCCATGGTTGGTTTAAATCACGACCACTCTCTTTCAGCCCCACCCTCTGTTCCCACCCCCGCGGTCACTAGTTAGCCACCTAATCCACCTTCTAGCCAATTAACAGTCTGCCCCCATGAGTATTGGAGGCTGTGACTGCTTCCCCTCAGAAGGAAAATCCTGCCCCTAGACTCAATCTGACTTAATCTCCTGAAGGAGGGGACTTAAAACAGATGGCACTTCTAAGTAGTTAAAGCCCTGCAAAATTTCTCTCTAACCTGAAAATCTAGTAAAAGTCCAGGTTATCAGCATAACTTGCTAAACTACATTAGTCACTGCTGACCATTTATATTCTATCAATCATGTTTCCATAGCCCCAACAGTGTCTTTCACTGAGCATTTAATCAATTACATCTAAACACATTCTTACAACCTACTGCCCCATTCTTAATCAATTTTTTCTTCAACTATTGTTAAAAGAAATTGACTGTCTAAGCATTAATTGCGTTTTCAGACAGTACATTCCACATACCCACTGCTCTGTAGAAAAAAAATCTAATAATCTAATCTCACACCATGGTTTGTTAACTGTGCGCTCAAATCTAGTTATGTGTTAGCAAAGTGATAAAAAAAACCTTCTCACATCTAAATTATTCGTACTGTGACAAAAATGCTATACGGTAAGCGATGTTTATGGGATACTTTATGGGAGTTTTCTCCAATCTTATCTTAAAAGCAGGAGTAAAAATTCCGTGAGGGTTCTCCCCCCCATAGTTTCAGTGGAAGATGGGGGAAAGCTCTGAAGAAACCTGGTAAATGGTCATTTAGACCATTTTCCTGGGAGTTCCACTGAAGTTGTGAAGGGAGATTGGGAGAACCCCATGAAAATTCTACCCCCAGCTCCTTTGAAGAAAGATACAACCCTAAAAATGGATTCTGGAATTCAGGAACTTACTCATTTTCCTCTTCTTGAAGCATATCAGCAAGAAACCAATCATGCTAATACTATTGGTTGCTAACAGATATGTACATCTAGAAAATTCTATTCCAACAGTCTATGTGGGTGTAACACTTTTCATATTTCAACTGGTGCCAGTTTTTACCCGATCGCCAAAATATGTCTCTGAAAAAGATATCAATGCAGCTCTAAGAAAGACTAGAACTGATAGGAATGTAATGACTACTCCCATCAAAGTGCTGATCAGTTGAAAATATTTTCATACTGACTGATCAACCCCAAATCCTTTTCTTTTTCCACCTTGTCTCCACCTTGCCAGGAATTTCTTCAGGAATTCTCCCATTCGGCTGCTGTAACCGGCAGAAATCCTATTTACAAAGTGCATCAAGGGTTACGGCCATCTTCTTCCAAAGTTATAGCAAGACATCAGGAGAGCCTTCAAGGAAATACCCGGTGCATGTTTCCTGATTGCTATTCCAATTGTACATTTGTCCGCAGTAAAATCACCTGCCATTGTTCTTTCCATTAACTAATTTGTTTAGATCCCTTTGTTATCAGTGTCTGTTACATTGATTCTCTGATCTATTCTTTGGTGTTACCAGGAATTTTAAGTAACAAGATCTGCATTCCTCTATATTGTATACAATCCCATGGTGCTGAACAGTTTTGTATGGCATTTCACTAAAGGGAAATTGCTGTTTTAAATGCAGAGGGAAATTGGCAACATGTTAATTAAATACATTTTTTAAAAGATCATGAAGAACACTTCTAAAATCCAAATAAATGTTAAAAGTCACATGCATTCAGTAGTACTGATTGCCTGTGTGGCTAAAAGTGACATTACTCCAGGGACTATTGCAAGGATCTATGTCCACTAAAGGTTCGGTAGGCTTTCTGATGAACCACAGAACAAACCACTAGAGATCCTCCCATAGCTAATGCTAAACATGCTACTTTCACATCAGGTAGTATAAAATTTCTTCAGTTGCTCCAATGGCCAAGATTACTTGTATTGCCCCTCAAAAAGATTTATTCTTCTGATGCCAACATTGTTTTAATATCAGGACTTGCACAGTATAATAAACTGAACGTTATGAATTTCCTGGTTCTCAGACAGCAACAAGGATATTAAGGTTTGCTAAATTAAATATTGATCTTAGTGCTCAAGTCCAAAAATCAAATTTCTTCCCAATTATTAGTCCAGATTTTACGGTTGCAATGATGGCAAAACTGTCAGTGTTGCCTTCACTACAACTGTGAAAGTGAGAGCAACTTCTGGCATCCACATAAGAAGTCTAGAAGTTGCTGTCAGCGATTCCCTGCTCCTCCATAAATTAGAATCTTAGAAACCGCTCAATTTGATGTGAAATTCAATTTTTATGCTATTATTCTTGCTGCAAACAGTTACAACTTATTGAGTGAGGTGTAACTGGGTTTTAATGGCATACTAAGTTCACAGTTACAGCTGAATAACCTCTCTTGCCCTGAAAAGCTAATTTTAAATTTCTGGAATGTTAAATTTCTCCATTATGATAGAAGAAAATTCCATAAATTTTTAAAGTAATAAAAAAATGTCAAGTTTGTTTTTGAATTTCAGTTTCTACTTCAATCCATGTGTGTGTCACAATCTTTATTTTGCTGTCTTTAAAATGATTAATAATTGAAGGGTAATCAGTATATTTTACCTCCTGGTTTGCTGCCAGTGAGAATACTTCAATGTAATTGCCTGCTTAGCTTGCTTGATCGCATCACTGTTACTGGAAGCTAGAGATCCCCTATAGCTGATGCCAGAATGAAGTTAACATTGGGAAAGGAGAAATCCACACCACAGAGATCATTAGATCTTTTGTGAGCAGCATCGTTACTTCACCAGTGACTGCAAAATCTGAGTCATTGTGATTTAACGTTCCTGTCATCAGGATAAGAGCCTGAAAATGTTATTGACCAATGCTGGTAAACTAATAACTCAACCCTTACCTTCCTTATTGAAATGATAGCCTTTCTTTTTAAGTTATTGCAGCAAAGCCATTAAAAATTCTAACAAAGCACTGGGATTTATCTCAAGGGGTACAGAATTCAAACATAGTGAAGTTATGTCAAATTTGTACAGGACCTTGATTAGGCTGCATTTACAGGACTATGCACAGTTCTGGTCTCCATACTATGAAAAAGACATGGAAGCATTGGAAAAAATGGAAAAAAGACTTACAAGGATCGTACCAGAACTGAGAGATATCTGAAAAGATTGAATAGATTGGACCTTTTTTTCATTAGAAAAGCAAAGACTTAGGGGAGACCTGATAGAGGTCTTCAAAAAGATAGAAGGGTTGGACAGGGTAGATGTGGAGAGGATGTTTCTACTTGTGGGACAATCCAAAACTAGGGGCCATAAATTACTAATAAATCCAATGGGGAAATAAGGAAAAACAAATACTCAGACAGTGGTTAGAATATGGAACTTGTTTCGACAGGAAGTGATTGAGGCAAATAACTTAGATGCTTTCAAAAGGAAATTAGGTTAGTACTTAAGAGAAAAGGGAACCGAAAGACATGCTGAAAGGCTAAGATGAGGTAGATGAAATGAGAGAAGGCTCATGTGGAGTATAAGCACCAGCACCAACTAGTTGGGCCGAGTGGCCTGTTCTGTGCAGTGTATTCTGTGTAATGTAATTCTGTAATTTGTGTCAAACAAGAAACAGGTAGAAAATGGGCCGAGCTACTCATCCTGCTGATTATCAGCTCACTGATTTGTGTGTGGGAGGTGGAGGTTGGGAATGGGGCTGCCATGACACCAGTTCAAGGCAACCTGCCTCTCTCAGTATTGTTGCAAAGGGAAGCTGGCAGCTAAAACATGTTTGATTAGGCCACCTCAATTTTCAGTTGCCACTCTGGAGGGCTTCATGAGGAGGTGACCAGGAGTAGAGAACTGTTCTTTCCAGCTGATGGGAGAAAAGTGCCAAAGAATATAGCTCAGCAAGTGTGATCAGAGATGGCAGTGCAGGTCAATAGAAGGAATATTGTGTTCAGGAACTGACATCAATGCCGTAATAATTCAATGAACTCACCAGAGCTGCTAAGGTAAGACTCCTACTTACATCCCGCTTACACTGTCCTTAGCCATGCACCAGTCAGGAGTGTGATGGAATACTCTTCACTTGCCTGGATGTGTGCGGCTCCAACAACACTCAGGAAGCTCAACACCATCCAGGACAAAGCATCCCAATCAATCGGCACCCCATCCACCACCTTCAACATTCACTCCCTCCACCACTGATGCAGTGGCAGCAGTATGTACCATCTACAAGATGCACTGCAGCAACTCGACATGTCTCTTTCGACAGCACCTTCCAAACCCGCGAGCTCTACCACCTAGAAGGACAAGAGCAGCAGATGCATGGGAACACCACCATCTGCAAGTTCCCCTCAAAGCCACACACCATCCTGATTTGGAAATATATTGCCATTCCTTTACTGTTGCTGAATCAAAATCCTGGAACTCCCATTCCAACAGCACTGTGGCTATACCCGCACCAGATGGACTGCAGCGGTTCAAGATGGCAGCTCATCACCACCTTCTCAAGGAAAATTAGGGATGGGCAACAAAAGCTGGCTTTGCCAGCGACGACCTCATCCCAGGAAACAAATTTGCTTTTGAAAACCCTCAGCACACCCACTGCTCTGCGTAAGAACAGAGTGTAAGGGTAATGCAACAACTTGGAATGCCCCAGCAACGTTCCAGTTCAAACCTTGCAAGCTGAAGAAAACGTTGGAACCCAGAGCCACAATATCAACAGACTTAGCTTCCATCAAAGCTGTCAGTGCTGTCACCATAGGTCCCATAACTGAGGGCCCCACCGCATTGTACACAGAGGTAGCCACATGGCGAACTGTATCATTTCCATGCTCTGTATGGTGACTCCAGACACGTTAAGGATGTACTCTTCCATGCTGCCCAACGTTGGGCACAGGCTAATGCACAAAGAAGTTGTTGGTGCAGAGCCATTAGTTTTGTTCTTTAGGCTGCACCTTTGAAGTCAAACTGTGTGCCCTCCTGCAAGCTTGTTCCTATCTCCCCACCGTTAGCCATGCACATCTGTACCTGGTGAATCTTCCAGTTCATGTCAGGGGGAGGGTGTCACCAATTTCTGCACTAGTGCCTGCAAAGGGGAGGAAGTGGGGTAGTGGTATTATCACTGGACTAGTAACCCAGAGACCCAGGGTATTGATCTGGAGATAAAAACAAGAAATGCTGGAACCACTCAGCAGGTCTGGCAGCATCTGTGGAAAGAGAAGCAGAGTTAACGTTTCGGGTCAGTGACAAATATTTGTCAGTTCCGATGAAGGGTCACTGACCCGAAACGTTAACTCTGCTTCTCTTTCCACAGATGCTGCCAGACCTGCTGAGTGGTTCCAGCATTTCTTGTTTTTATCTCCAGATTTCCAGCATCCGCAGTATTTTGCTTTTATATTGATCTGGAGACATGGATTCGATTCCCACCACAAGAGAAGGTGGAATTTGAATTTAATTAATAAATCTGGAATTAAAAGCTAGTCTAATGTTAGCCATGAAACCATTGTAGATTGTTGTAAAAACCCATCTTGTTCACTAATGTCCTTTAGGGAAGGAAATCTGCTGTCCTTACCTGGTCTGGCCTACATGTGACTCCAGACCCACAGCAATGTGGTTAACTCTTACATGCCCTCTGAAATGACCTAGCAAGCCACTCAGTTGTACCTAACCGCAATAAAGTCAATAAAAAGGAATGAAACAAGACGGACCACCCGGCATCGACCTAGGCACCGGAAACGACAACGGCAAACCCAGCCCTGTCGACCCTGCAAAGTCCTCCTCTGGGGGCTTGTGCCAAAGTTGGGAGAGCTGTCCCACAGACTAGTCAAGCAACAGCCTGACATA